>NW_027521115.1:0-124654 GCF_052094955.1 Ictidomys tridecemlineatus | reverse complement strand
CAGAAAAACTGTTACAGAGAGCAGTGTTTGGAGACTGAGGTGCAGGACTGATACTGAGAACAGAGGTTAGATACTGGGGTGCAGAAGGGTTGTTAAATAGAGCAGAGTTTTGAGACTTGGGTGCAGAAGGCCATTTACAGAGAGCAGAGGTTGGAGACTGGGGTGCAGAAGGCCTCTTACAAAGAGCAGAGGTTAGAGACTGATGTGCAGAAGGACTGTTACATAGAGCAGAGATTGGAGACTGGGGTGCAGAAGGACTGTTGCAGTAGCAGAGGTTGGAAACTGGGGTGAAGAAGGACTGTTGCAGAGTGCAGTGTTTTTAGACTTGGGTGCAGAGGACTGTGGCAGAGAGCAGAGGTTGGAGACTGGGGTGAAGGAGGACTGTTACAGAGAGCAGAGGTTGAAGCCTGGCATGCAGAACGACCGATACATAAAGCAGAGTTTGGAAACTGCGGTTCAGAAGGACGAATACAGAAAGCAGAGTTTTGAGATGGTGTGCACATGGACCCTTAAAAAGAACAGAGGTTGGAGACTGATTTACAGAAGGACTGTTACAAAGAGCAGAGGTTGGAGACTGGGGTGCAGAATAAGTGTTGTAGAGAAAAGAGGTGGAAGACTCTGGTACAGAAGGACCATTACAAAAAGCATAGTTTGGAGACTGGGTTTCATAAGGATCACACAGAGAGCAGAGTTTGGACCCTGAGGTGCAGAAAGACAGTTGTCTAGAGCAGAGGTTGGAGTCTGAGGTGCAGAAGAACTATTAAAGAGAGCAGAGGTTGGAGTCTTCGGTGGAAAATACCATTGCAGAGAGCAGATTTTAGAGACTGGGGTGAGGAATGATTGTTGCCGAGAGCAGAGTTTGAAGACTGGGGTGCAGAAAGGCTGTTGCAGAGAGTAGAGGTTGGAGACTGAGGTGCAGAAGGACAGTTTCAGAGAGTGGAGTTTAGAGACAGAGATGTAGAAGGACTGTTGTAGAGAGCAGATGTTGGAACCTGGGGTGTAAAGATCTTACAGAGAGTAAAATTTGGAGACTGGGGTGCAGTAGGATCATTGCAGAGTAGATTATAGAGTATAGAAGGACCGTTCTAGAGAGCAGAGGTTGGAGACTGGGGTGCGGAAGGACTGTTGCAGTAAGCAGTTGTTGAAGACTGTGGTGCAGAAAAACTGTTACAGAGAGCAGTGTTTGGAGACTGGGGTGCAGGACTGATACTGAGAGCAGAGGTTAGAGACTGGGGTGCAGAAGGGCTGTTAAATAGAGCAGAGTTTTGAGACTTGGGTGCAGAAGGCCTGTTACAGAGAGCAGAGGTCGGAGACTGGGGTGCAGAAGGCCTCTTACAAAGAGCAGAGGTTAGAGACTGATGTGCAGAAGGACTGTTACATAGAGCAGAGATTGGAGACTGGGGTGCAGAAGGACTGTTGCAGTAGCAGAGGTTGGAAACTGGGGTGAAGAAGGACTGTTGCAGAGTGCAGTGTTTTTAGACTTGGGTGCAGAGGACTGTGGCAGAGAGCAGAGGTTGGAGACTGGCGTGAAGGAGGACTGTTACAGAGAGCAGAGGTTGAAGCCTGGCATGCAGAACGACCGATACATAAAGCAGAGTTTGGAAACTGCGGTTCAGAAGGACGAATACAGAAAGCAGAGTTTTGAGATGGTGTGCACATGGACCCTTAAAAAGAACAGAGGTTGGAGACTGATTTACAGAAGGACTGTTACAAAGAGCAGAGGTTGGAGACTGGGGTGCAGAATAAGTGTTGTAGAGAAAAGAGGTGGAAGACTCTGGTGCAGAAGGACCATTACAAAAAGCATAGTTTGGAGACTGGGTTTCATAAGGATCACACAGAGAGCAGAGTTTGGACCCTGAGGTGCAGAAAGACAGTTGCCTAGAGCAGAGGTTGGAGTCTGAGGTGCAGAAGAACTATTAAAGAGAGCAGAGGTTGGAGACTTCGGTGGAAAATACCGTTGCAGAGAGCAGATTTTAGAGACTGGGGTGAGGAATGATTGTTGCCGAGAGCAGAGTTTGAAGACTGGGGTGCAGAAGGGCTGTTGCAGAGAGCAGAGGTTGCAGAGTGAAGTGCAGAAAGACTGTTACAGAGAGCAGAGGTTGGAGACTTGAGTGCAGAAGGACCCTTACAGAGAACAGAGATTGAAGACTGCGGTACAGAAGAACTGTTGTAGAGAACAAGGTTGGAGACTGGGGTGCAGAGGGACCATTGCAGAGAGCAAACTTTGGAGACTGGGGTGCCGAAAGAATGTTACTGAGAGCAGAGTTTGGTAACTGGGATTCGGAAGGATCTTCCACAGAGGAAAGTTCGGAGATTGGGGTGCAAAAAGATTGTTGCAGAAAGCAGACGTTGGAGACCGGGGTGCAGGACGATCGTTGCAGAGAGTCGATTATGGAGACTGGGGTATACAAGGAGTGTTCTAGAAAGCAAAGTTTGGAGACTGGGGTGCAGAAAGACTGTTTCAGAAGCAGTTGTTGAAGACTGATGTGCAGAAAAACTGTTAAAAAGAGAAGTGTTTGGATACAGGGGTGCAGAACTTATACTGAAAGCAGATTCTGGAGACTGGGGTGCAGAAGAATCTTACAGAGAGCAGAGTTTGGAGAGTGACGTGCAGAAGGATTGTTACAGAGAGCAGAGGTTGGAGACTGTGGTGTAGAAGGAGATTTAAAAAGAGCAGAGTTCAGAAACTTGGGTGCAGAAGGCCTGTTACAGAGTGCAGTGGATGGAGACTGGTGTGCAGAAGGCCTGTTAAAGAGAGCAGAGTTTGGAGACTGGGGTGCAGAAGGACTCTTACAGAAAGCAGAGTTTGGAGACTTCTTTTTAAAAGGATCATACACAGAGCAGAGTTTAAAGACTGAGGTGCAGAAGGACTATTACAGAGAGTAGATGTTGAAGACTGAGGTGTAGAAAGACCATTGCAGAGAGCAGAGGTTGGAGACTGAGGTGCAGAAGGACTGTTGCGGAGTGCAGAGGTTGGAAACTTGGGTGTAGACGGACTGTTTCAGAAAGCAGCGGTTGGAGTTTGGGGTTCCGAAGGACTGTTTCAGAGAGCAGAATTTGGAGACTGAGGTGCAGAAGGACTGTACAGAGAGCAGACGTTGGAGAAGTAAGTGCAGAAGGACTTATACAGAAAGCAGGGGTTGGAGACTGGTGTGCAGAAGGACAGTTACAGAGAGAAGAGTTTGGAAACCGGAGTACAGAAGGACTGTTACAGAGAGCAGAGGTTGAAGACTGGGGTGGTGAAGAACTGTTGCAGAGATCAGATCTTAAAGACTGTGGTGCAGAAGGACTGTTGCATAGAGGAGGTTGGAGACTGGAGTGCAGAAAGACTGTTGCAGAGAGTAGGGGTTGGAGAATGGGGTGCAGAAGAACTGTTGCTGAGAGAAGACGTTAGAGATTGGGGTGGAGAAGGACTGTTGCTGAGAGCAGAATTTGGAGACAGAGGTGCAGAAAAACTGTTACAGGGAGCAGTGGTTAGAGACTTGAGTGCATAAGTACTGATACAGAAAGCAGAGATTGGTGACTGGGGTTCAGAAGGACTGCTGTAAATAGCAGATTTTGGAGACTGGGGTGGAGAAAGACTGTTGCAGAGAGTAGCATTTGGAGATTAAGGTGCCACACGACTGTTGCAGAGAGCAGAGGTTGGAGTCTAAAGTGGAGAAGGACTGTTACAGAGAGCCGAGGTTGGAGACTGTGGTGCAGAAGATCTGATACAGAAAGCAGAGGTTGGAGACTGGGGTGCAGAAGGACAAATGCAGAGAGCAGTGGTTAGAGACTGTGTTGCAAAAGGATCTTACTGAGAGCAGATGTTGGAAACTGAGGTGAAGAAGGACTGTTGCAGAGGAGCAGATGTTGGAGATTGGGGTGCAGCAGGACTTTTGCAGAGAGCAGAGGTTGGAGTCTGAGGTGCAGAAGGACTGATACAGAATGCAGAGTTTGGAGACTGGGGTGCAGAAGGACCATTACAGAGAGCAGAGGTTTGAGACTACAGTAGAGAAGGACTGTTGTGGAGAGAAGAGGTTGGAGTATGGGGTGCAGAATAAGTGTTGTAGAGAACAGAGTTTGGAGACTTGGGTGCAGAAGGACCATTTTAGAAAGCAGAGGTTGGAGACTGGGTTTCCAAAGGATCTTACAGAGAGCAGAGGTTGGACACTGAGGTGCAAGAGGACAGTTACAGAGAGCAGAGGTTGGAGATGGAGGTACAGAGAGACTGTTACACAGAGCAGAGGTTGGAGAGTGGGGTGCAGAAGGACAGTTAGAGAGCACAGTTTTGAGACTGGGGTGAAGAAGAAATGTTGCAGAGAGCAGAGGTTGGAGACTGGGGTGCAGAAGGACTGATTCTGAGAGCAAAATTTGGAGACTGGGGACCAGAACGATCTTACAGAGAGGAAATTTTGGAGACTGGGGTGCAGAAGGATTGTTGCAGAGAGTAGATTAGGGAGACTGGTGTATAGAATGACTGTTCTAGAGAGCAGAGTTTGGAGACTGGGGTGCAGAAGGACTGTTGCAGAGAGCAGTTGTTGAAGAATGAGGTGCAGAAGGACTGTTACAGAGAGCAGAGTTTGAAGACTGAGGTTCAGAAGGATCATTGTAGAGCACAGAATTTTGAGACTGAGGTGCAGAAGGACTGCTGCAAAGAGCAGTTGTTGGAGACTTGGGTGCAGAAGGACTGTTGCAGAGAGCAGAGTTTGGAGACTGGGGTGCAAATGGATCGTTTCAGAGCACAGAATTTTCAGACTGAGGTGCAGAAGGACTGTTGCAGAGAGCAGAGTTTGGAGACTGAGGTGCAGAAAGACTGTTACAGAAAGCAGAGTTTGGAGACTTGGGTGCACAAGAATCGTTGAAGAGAGTAGAGTTGTCAGACTCAGGTGCAGAAAGACTGATACAGGGAGCAGATTTTGTAGACTGGGGATCAGAAGTATTCTTACAAAGAGCAGAGGTTTGAAACGGGGGTTCAAAACGATTGTTGTAGAGAGAAGAGTTTAGAGACTGGGGTGCAGAGGGATTGTTACAGAGAGCAGAGGTTGAAGAATGTGGTGCAGAAGGACCATTGCAGAGATCAGAGTTTGGTAACTGAGGTGAAGGAGGATTGTTAAAAAGAACAGAAGTTGGAGACTGGGGTGCAGAAGGACTGTTGCAGAAAGCAGAGTTCGAAGACTGGGGATTAGAAGGACTGTTGCAGAGAGCAGAGGTTGGAGACTTGGGTGCAGCAGGACAGTTACAGAGAGCACAGGTTGGAGACTGGAGTGCAAAAGAAATGTTGCAGAGAGCATATTTTTGAGACTGGGGTGAAGAAGGACTGTAGCGAAGAGAAGAGGTTAGAGACTGGAGTGCAGAAAGACTGTTGCAGAGAGCAGAAGTTTAAGACTGGGATGCAAAAGGATCCTTGCAGAGAGCAGTGGTTGGAGACTGGAGTGTATAAGGACTGTTGCAGAGAGAAGAGCTTGGAGACTGGGGTGCAGAAGGACTGTTGCAGAGAGTAGAGGTTGGAGACTGACGTGCAGAAGGACTGTTACAGAGAGCAGAGGTTGAAGACGGGGGTGAAGAAGGATCGTTGTAAAGATCAGAGATTTCAGACTGAGTCTTAGGAAGGACTGTTACAGAGAGCAGAGGTTGGAGTCTGAGGTGCAGAAGGACTGTTACAGAGAGCAGAGTTTGGAGACTGGTGTGCAGAAGGACCGTTGCACAGAGCAGATGTTGGAGACTGGGGTGCAGAACGACTGTTACAGAGAGCAGACGTTGAAGACTGAGGTGCAGAATGATTGTTACAGAAAGCAGATTTTGAATACTGGGGTGCAGAAGGACCATTACAAAGAGCAAAGTTTGAAGACTGATGTGCAGAAGGACTTTTCCAGAGAGCAGAGGTTGGATACTGTGGTGCCGTAGGACTGTTCCACAGAGCAGATGTTGAAGACTGGGATGCTAATGGATCTTACAGATAGCAGAGTCTGGAGACTGGGGTGCAGAAGGACTGTTGCAGAGAGCAGAGTTTAGAGACTGAGGTGCAGAAGGATCATTGCAGAGAGAAGATGTTAGAGACTGGTGTGCAGAATGACTTTTTCAGAAAGCAGAGGTTGGCAATTGGGGAGCAGAAGAACCGTTACAAAGAGAGGAGGTTTGAGACTGCAATACAAAAGGACTGTTACGGAGAGCAGAGTTTGGAAACTGGAGTGCAGAAGGATCTTACAGAGGACAGAGTTTGGAGACTGTGGTGCAGAAGGATTGTTACAGAGAGCAGAAGTTGGAGACTGGGGTGAATAAGGACTGTTTCACAGAGCAGACGTTGGAGACTGAGGTTAAGAGAGATCCTTGCAGAGAGAAGAGGTTGGAGACTGGGGTGCAGAAGGCCTGTTAAAGAGAGCAGAGATTGGAGACTGGGGTGCAGAAGGCCTGTTACAGAGAGCAGAGTTTGTAGACTTAGGTGCAGAAGGACTGTTAAAGATAGCACAATTTCGTGACTCGGTTTCAGAAGGATATTACAGAGAGCATTTTGTAGACAGAGGTTCAGAAGGACTGTTACAGAGAGCAAAGTTTGGAAACTCAGAAGCAGAAGGATTTTTGCAGAGAGCCGAGTTTTCAGAATGAGGTGCAGAAGGACTGTTTCAGAGAGCAGATGTCGGATCATGGGGTGCAGAAGGACTGTTACAGAGAGCAGAGTTTGGAGACTGGGATGCAGAAGAATCATTGCAGAGAAAACAGGTTGGAGACTGAGGTGCAGAAGGAACATTGCAGAGAGCAGAGTTGGAGACAGAGGTGCAGAATGATTGTTACAGAGAGCAGTGTTTGGAGATTGGAGTGCAGAAGACTGTTACAGAGAGCAGCGTTTGGAGAATGGGTTGCAGAAGGATCTTACAGAGAGCTGAGTTTGGAGACTGAGGTGCAGAAGGACTTTTACAGAGAGTAGAGTGTGGAGACTGGGGTGCAGAAAGAGTGCTACAGAGAGTAGAGGGAGGAGACTGGGCTGCAGAAGAACTGTTACTGAGAGCAGAGGTTGAAGACAGGGGTTCAAAAGGACTGTTTCAGAGAGCAGAGTTTGGAGACTGAGGTGCAGAAAAACTGTTACAGAGAGCAGATTTTGGAAAGAGGGATGTAGAAGGACCGTTGCAGAGAGCAGAGGTTGGAACCTGGGGAGAAGAAGGATCGTTGCAGAGAGCAGATGTTAAAGACTGGGGTGCAGAAGGACTATTAAATAGAGCAGAGGTTGGAGACTGAGGTGCAGAAAGATCATTTCTGAGTGCAGATTTTTGAGACTGGGGTGCAGAAGGACTGTTACAGATTGCAGAACTTGAAGACTGAGGTGCAGAATGACTTTTACAGAGAAGAGAGTTTGGAGACTGGGGTGCAAAAAGATTCTTAGAGAGAGCATAGAATGGAGACTGGGGTGAAGAAAGATCGTTGCAGAGAGCAGAGGTTTGAGAATGAGGTGCAGAAGGATCGCTACAGAGAGCAGAGGTTGGAGACTGGGTTGCAGCAGGACAGTTACAGAAAGCACAGGTTGGAGACTTGGGTGCAGAAGAAATGTTGCAGAGAGCAGAGGTTGAAGACTGGGGTGCAGAAGTACTGTAGCGTAGAGCAGAGGTTGTAACCTGAGTTGCAGAAGGACTTTGCAGAGAGCAGTTGTTGGAGACTGGGATGCAGAAGGATCATTGCAGAGAGCAGAGGTTGGAGACTGCGGTTTAGAAGGACTATTGCAGAGAGCAGAGGTTGGAGACTGAGGTTTAGAAGAACTGTTGCAGAGAGCAGAGTTTGGAGACTGAGGTGCAGAAGAATCGTTGAAGAGAGAAGAGGTTGGAGACTGGGGAGCAGAAAGCCTGTTACAGAGAGCATATCTGGAAACTGGGGTGCAGAAGACCTGTTACAGAGAACACAGGTTGGAGACTGGGGTGCAGAAGGATTGTTACAGATAGCACAGTTTGAAGACTGGGGTGCAGAAGGATTGCTGCAGACAGCAGAGGTTTCAGACTGAGGCTTACAAGGACTGTTACAGAGAGCAGAGGTTCGAATCTGAGGTGTAGAAGGACTGTTACAGAAAGTAGAGGTGGGCAATTGGGGTGCAGAAGGACCGTCATAGAGAGCAGAGTTTGGAGACTTTTGTGTAGAAGGAATGTTGTAGAGAGCAGATGTTGGAGACTAGGGAGCAGAAGTACCATTACAGACAGCAAAGTTTGGAGACTGAGGTGCCGAAGGACTTTTACAGAGAGCAGAAGTTGGATATTAGGGTGCAGAAGGACTGTTACAGAGAGGAGAGGTTGGAGAAAGGGACACAATAGGATCTTACAGAGAGCAGAGTCTGGAGACTGGGGTGCAGAAGGACTGTTGCAGAGAGCAGAGATTTGAGACTGAGGTTCAGAAGTATCGTTGCAGAGAAAAGATGTTGGAGACTGAGGTGCAGAAAAGACCGTTACAGAGAGCAGAGATTCGAGATTGGGGTGCAGAAGAACTGTTACCGAGAGCAGAGGTTGGAGACTGGGGTGCAGTTAGCCTGTTACAGAGACCAGAGGTTGGAGACTGAGGTGCAGAAAGACTGTTACAGAGAGCAGAGGTGGGAGACTGAGGTGCAGAAGGATTGGTACAGAGAAAAGAGGTTTGAGACTCGTTGTAGAAGGACTGTTACAGAATGCAGAGGTTGGAAACTGAGGTGCAGAAGGATCATTTCAGAGAACAGAGGTTGGAAACTGAGGTGCAGAAGGATCGTATCAGAGATCAGAGGTTTGAGACTGAGGTGCAGAAGGATCGTTACAGAGAGCAGAGGTTAGAGACTGGGGTCAGAAAGACAGTTACAGAGAGCACAGTTTGGAGACTGGGGTGCAGAAGAAATGTTGCAGTGAGCAGAGATTGGAGACTGCGGTGCAGAAGTACTTTTACAAAGAGCAGAGGGTGGAGACTGGGGTGCAGAATGAATTTCACAGAGAGCAGAGTTTGGAAACTGGGGTGCAGAAGGATGTTACACAGAGCAGAGGCTGATAACTGGGGTCAGAAAGACTGTTGCAGAGAAGAGACGTTGGAGACTGAGGTGCGGAAGGATCGTTGCAGAGAACAGAGGTTGGAGACTGAGGGGAAGAAAGATCGCTACAGAGAGCAGAGTTTGGAGACTGGGGTTCTGTAGGATATTTACAGAGTACAGGTTGGAGACTGGGGTCCAGAAGAAATGTTGAAGAGAGCAGAGGTTGGAGACTGGGGTGCAAAAGGACTGTAGCAGAGAGCAGAGGTTGGAGACTGGGGTGTAGAAGGACTGTTGCAGAGAGCAGACGTTAGAGATTTGGATGCAGAAGGATCGGTGCAGAGAGCAGATGTTGGAGACTGGTGTGTAAAAGGACTTTTGCCCAGAGCAAAGTTTTGAGACTGGGGTGCAGAAGTACTGTTGTGGAGAGTAAAGTTTGGGGACTGAAGTGCAGAAGGACTGTTAGAGAGAGCAGATGTTTTAGACTCGGGTGCAGAATTACTGACATGGAAAGTAGAGTTTGGAGTCTGGGGTGTAGAATGACTGTTACAGAGAGCAAAGTTTGTAGTTTTGGGTGCAGGAAGACTGCTGCAGAGAACAGAGGTTGTATACTGGGTTGCAGCAGGGCCGTTGAGGAGAGATGAGGTTGGAGACTGAGGTGCAGAATGACTGTTACAGAGAGCAAAGTTCGGAGAACGGGGGCAGAAGGATCTTACAGAGAGCAGTGGTTGAAGACTGGGGGGTAGAAGGACTGTTGCAGAGAGAAGACGTTGGAGACTGAGGTGCAGAAGCATCGTTGCAGAGAGAAGAGGTTGGAGACTGGGGTTAAGAAGGCTTGTTACAGAGTGCAGACTTTGGAGACTGAGTTTCAAAAGACCTGTTACAGAGAGCAGATGTTTGAGACTGGGGTGAAGAAGGATTGTTACAGATAGCACAGTTGGGAGACTGGGATTTAGAAGGATTGTTGCAGAGAGCAGAGGTTTCAGACTGAGGCTTAGAAGGACTGTTACAGAGAGCAGAGTTTGGAATCTGAGGTGCAGAATGACTGTTACAGAAAGCAGAGGTTGGCAATTGGGGTGCAGAAGGAGCGATATAGAGAGCAGAGTTCAGAGACTTTGGTGCAGAAGGATTTTTGTAGAGAGCAGATGTTCGAGACTAGGTTGCAGAAGGACCATTACAGAGAGCAAAGGTTGGATACTGGGGTGCAGAAGGACTGTTACAGAGAGAAGTGGTTGGAGAAAGGGATGCAAAAGGATCTTATAGAGAGCAGAGTCTGTATACTGGGGTTCAGAAGGACTGTTTCAGAGAGCAGAGGTTGAAGACTGGGGTGTAGAAGGACTGTTGCAGAGAGCAGACTTTGGAGACTGGGATATAGAAGGATCGTTGCAGAGAATAGATGTTGGAGACTTGTGTGTAGAAGGACTTTTACAAAGAGCAGAGTTTTGAGACTGGGGTTCATAAGTACTATTGCGGAGAGCAGAGTTTGGAGACTTAGGTGCAGAAGGACTGTTACAAAGAGCAGAGGTTTTAGACTGGGGTGCAGAATTACTGACAAGGAAAGTAGAGTTTGGAGACTGGGGTTCAGAATGACTGATACAGAGAGCAAAGTTTGTAGTTTGGGGTGCAGAAGGACTGCTGCAGAGAACAGAGGTTGGATACTGGGTTGCAGGAGGGCCGTTGCAGAGAGATGAGGTTGGAGACTGAGGTGCAGAATGACTGTTACAGAGAGCAATCTTTGGAGAACGGGGGGCAGAAGGATCTTACAGAGAGCAGAGGTTGGAGACTGGGGTGCAGAAAGACTGTTGCAGAGAACAGAAGTTGGAGACTGAGGTGCAGAAGAATCATTGCAGAGAGAAGTGGTTGGATACTGGAGTTCAGAAAGCCTGTTACAGAGTGCAGACTTTGGAGACACTGAATTGCAGAATACCTGTTACAGAGAGCAGATGTTTGATACTGGCGTGCAGAAGGATTGTTACAGATAGCACAGTTTGGATACTGGGGTTTAGAAGGACTGTTACAGAGAGCAGAGGTTGGAGTCTCAGGTGCAGAAGAACTGTTTCAGAAAGCAGAGGTTGGAAATTTGGGTGCAGAAGTACCATTAAATAGAGAAGAGGTTGGAAACTGCGGTACAGAAGGACTGTTACAGAGAGCAGAGTTTGAAGACTGGGGTGCAGAAAGACTGTTACAGAGAGCAGACGTTGGAGACAGAGGTGCAGAAGGATTGTTACAGAGAGCAGAAATTTTACTGGGATGCAGAAGGACTATTACAGAAAGCCAAAAATGGAGACTGAGATGTAGAAGGACTTTTATAGAGTACAGAGTTTGGAGACTGAGGTTCAGAAGGATCGTCGCAGAGAGAAGAGTTTAGAGACTGGGTTGCAGAAGGACTGTTACAGAAAGCAGGGGTTGGCAATTCGGGAGCAGATGGACAGTTACAAAGAGAAGAGGTTGGAGACTGCGATACAAAAGGACTTTTACAGAGTGCAGAGTTTGGAGACTGGATAGAAGAAGGATCATTGCAGAGAGCAGATGTTGGAGACTGGGGTCTAGAAAAACTGTTACAGAGAGCACAGGTTGGAGACTGGGGTGCAGAAGAAATGTTGCAGAGAGCAGAGTTTTGAGCCTTGGGTGCAGAAGGACTTATACAGAGAGCAGAGTTTGGAGACTGGGGTGCAGAAGGACTGTTACAGATTGCAGAGGTTGGATACTGAGGTGCAGAAGAACTTTTACAGAGAGGAGAGGTTGGAGACAGGGGTGTAAAAGAATTTTTACAAATAGAAGAGGATGGAGACTGGGGTGCAGAAGGAGTGTTACAGAGAGCAGAGTTTGGAGATTGGGGTTAGAAAGAACTCTTACAGAAAGCAGAGTTTGGAGACTGTGGTGCAGAAGGCCTGCTACAGAGAGCAGAGTTTGGACATGAGGTGCAGAAGGATCGTTGCACAGAGCAGAGTTTGGAATCTGATGTGCAGAAGGACTGTTACAGAGAGCAGAGCTTGGAGACTGGGGTGCAGAAGGATTGTTGCAGAGAGCAGAGGTTGGAGACCGGGGTGCAAAAGGATAGTTTCAGAGAGCACAGGTTAGAGACTTGGGTGCAGAAGAAATGTTGCAGAGAGCAGAGGTTGGAGACTGGGGTGCAGAAAGACTGTAGCATAGAGCAGAGGTTGGAGTCTGGGGTGAAGAAGGACTGTTGCAGTGAGCAGATGTTGGAGACTGGGATGAATAAAAATCGTTGCAGAGATCAGATGTTGAGTACTGGGGTATAATAAGACGTTTGTAGAGAGCAGACGTTGGAGACTGGGGTGCAGAAGGACTGTTGCAGAGAGCAGAGGTTGGAGACTTAGGTTCAGAAAGACTGTTACAGAGAGCAGAGGTTTTAGACTGGGGTGATGAATAACTGATACAGAAAGTAGAGTTTGGAGACTGGGGTGCAGAAGGACTGTTACAGAGAGCAGATTTTGTTGCCTGGGTTGCAGAAGGACAGCTGCAGAGAACAGAGGATGGATACTGGGGTGCACAGGGGCCATTGCAGAGAGATGAGGTTGGATACTGAGGTGCAGAATGACTGTTACAGAGAACAAAGTTTGGAGAACGGGGTGCAGAAGGATCTTATAGAGAGCATACTTTGGAGACTGGGATGCAGAAGGATCGTTGTAAAGAGCAGAGGTTGGAGACTGGGGTGCAGAAGGATAGCTGCAGAGAACAGACGTTGGATACTGGAGTGAACAAGGGCCGTTGCAGAGTGATGAGGTTGGAGACTGAAGTGCAGAATGATTTTTACAGAGAGCAGATGTTGGAGACTGGGATGCAGAAGGATCTATGCAGAGAGAAGAGGTTGGAGACTGGAGTGTAGAAGGACTTTTGCAGAAAGAAGACGTTGGAGATGGGGTGCAGAAGGCCTGTTACAGAGTGAAGTGTATAGAGACTGGGTTGCAGAAAACGTGTTATAGAGAGCAGATGTTGGAGACTGGAGTGCAGAAGGATTGTTACTGATAGCACAGTTTGGAGACTGTTGTTTAGAAGGATTGTTGCAGAGAGCAGAAGTTTCAGACTGAGGCATAGAAGGACTGTTACATAGAGCAGAGGTTGGAAATTGGGGTGTAGAAAGACCGTTATAGAGAGAAGAGGTTTGAGACTGCCGTACAGAAGGACTGTTACAGAGAGCAGAGTTTGGAGACTGGGGTGCAGAAGGACCATTAAAGAGAGCAGATGTGGGAGACTGTGGTGCAGAAGGACTATTACAAAGAGCAGACGTTGGAGACAGAGGTGCAGAAGGATTGTTACAGAGAGCAGAGATTGGAGACTGGGGTGCAGAATAACAATTACAGGGAGCAAAGAACAGAGACTGAAGTGCAGAAGGACTTTTACAGATAGCAGAGGTTGGAGAATGAGGTGTAGAAAGATCGTTGCAGAGAGAAGAGTTTGGAGACTGAGGTGCAGAAGGACTTTTACGAAAAGCAGAGGTTGGCAATTGAGAGCAGATGGACCCTTACAAAGAGAAGAGGTTGGAGACTGCGATAAAAAAGGACTTTTACAGAGAGCAGAGTTTGGAGAATGGGTAAAAGAAGGATCGTTGCAGAGAGCAGATGTTGGAGACTGGGGTGCAGAAGGCCTGTTACAGAGAGCATAGTTTGAAGACTGGGTTTCAGAAGGCCTGTTAGAGAGAGCAGAGTTTGGAGACTGGGGTGCAGAAGACTCTTACAGAGAGAAGCATTTGGAGAATAGTTTGCAGAAGGATCTTACAGAGAGCAGAGGTTGGAGACTGAGTTGCAAAAGGACTTTTACAGAGTAGAGGGTGGAGACTAGGGTGCAGAAGGAGTGTTACTGAGAGCAGAGTTTGGAGATTGGGGTGCACAAGAACTGTTACTGAGAGCCGAGATTGGAGACAGGGGTGGAGAAGGACTGTTTCAGAGAGCAGAGTTTAGAGACTGAGGTTACATAAAGACTGCTACAGAGAGAAGATTTTGGAAACTGGGATGTAGAAGGACCGTTGCAGAGAGCAGAGGTTGATCCTGGGGAGAATAAGGATTGTTGCAGAGAGCAGATGTTGGAGACTGGGGTGCATAAGGACTATTAAAGAGAGCAGAGGTTGGAGACTGAGGTACAGAAAGATCATTTCTTAGTGCAGAGGTTTGAGACTGGGGTGTAGAAAGACTGTTACAGATTGCAGAACTTAAAGACTGAGGTGCAGAAGGACTTTTACAAAGCGGAGAAGTTGTAGACTGGGGTGCAAAAGGATTCTTACAAAGTGCAGAGGATGGTAACTGGGGTGCAGAAGGATCGTTGCAGAGAGCAGAGTTTAAAAAATGAGGTGCATAAGGATCGCTACAGAGAGCAGAGGTTGGAGACTGGGATGCAGAAGTACTGAAGCAGAGAGCAGAGGTTTTAGACTGGGGTGCAGAAGGACTGTTGTAGAGAGCAGTTGTTGGAGACTGCGGTTTAGAAGGACTGTTGCAGGGAGCAGATGTTGGAGACTGAGGTGCAGAAGGATCGTTGCAGAGAGAAGAGTTTGGAGACTAGGGTTCAGAAGGCCTATTACAGAGAGCAGAGTTTGGAGACTGGGGTGAAGAAGACCTGTTACAGAGAGTAGAGGTTGGAGACTGGGGTGCAGAAGGATTGTTGCAGACAGCAGAGGTTTCAGACTGAGGCTTAAAAGGACTCATAGAGAAAGCAGAGGTTGGAATCTGAGGTGCAGAAGGACTGTTACAGAAAGCAGAGTTTGGCAATTGGGGTGCAGCAGGACCGTTATAGAGAGAAGAGTTTGGAGACTGCAGTACAGAAGGACTGTTAGAGAGAGCAGAGTTTGGAGACTTTGGTTCAGAAGGACCGTTTTAGATAGCAGATGTTGGAGACTAGGGTGAAGAAGGACTGTTACACAGAGCAGACATTGGAGACTGAGGTGAAAAAGGATTGATACAGAGAGCAGATGTTGGAGACTGCGTTACAGAAGGACCATTACAGAGAGCAAAGGTTGGAGACTGAGGTTCAGAAGGACTTTTACAGAGAGCAGAGTTTGGATACTGGGGTGCAGAAGGACTGTTACAGAGAGGAAAGTTTGGAGAAAGTGATGCAAAAGGATCTTACAAAGAGCAGAGTCTGGAGACTGGGGTGAAGAAGGACTGTTGCAGAGAGCAGAGGTTGGAGACTGAGGTTCAGAAGCATCGTTGCAGAGAAAAGATGTTGGAGACTGCGGTTCAGAAGACTGTTATAGAGTGTAGAGTTTCGAGATTGGGGTGCAGAAGAACTGTTACAGAGAGCAGAGGTTGGAGACTGGGGTGCAGTAAGCCTGTTACAGAGAGCAGAGGGTTGAGACTGAGGTGCAGAAAGAGTGTTACAGAGAGCAGAGGTTGGAGACTAGGTGTAGAAGGACTGTTACAGAGTGCAGAGTTTGGAAACTGTGGTTCAGAAGGATCATTGCAGAAAGCAGAGGTTGGAGACTGAGGTGCAGAAGGATCATTACAGAGAGAAGAGGTTGGAGACTGGGATCAGAAAGACAGTTACAGAGAGCACAGTTTGGAGACTGGGGTGCAGAAGAAATGTTGCAGTGAGCAGAGATTGGAGACTTCGGTACAGAAGTACTGTTACAAAGAGCAGAGGGTGGAGACTGGGGTGCAGAAGGTATGTCACCTAGAGCAGAGTTTTGAAACTGGGGTGGAGAAGGATGTTACGGAGAGCAGAGGCTGGAGACTGGGGTCAGAATTACTGTTGCAGAGAACAGACGTTGAAGACTGGGGTGCAGAAGGATCGTTGCAGAGCGCAGAGGTTTGAAACTGAGGTGCAGAAGGATCGCTACAGAGAGCATAGTTTGGAGACCTGGGTGCATTAGGATAGTTACAGAGAGCACAGGTTGGAGACTGGGGTGCAGAAGAAATGTTGAAGAGAGCAGAGGTTGGAGACTGGGGTGCAGAAGGACTGTAGCAGAGAGTAGAGGTTGGAGACTGGGGTGTAGAATGACTGTTGCAGAGGGCAGACATTTGAGACTGGGATGCAGAAGGATCGTTGCAGAGAGCAGATATTGGAGACTGGTGTGTAGAAGGGCTTTTGCACCGAGCAGAAGTTTGAGACTGGGGTGCAGAAGGACTGTTTCGGAGAGCAGAGTTTGGAGACTGAGTTGCAGTAGGACTGATACAGAGGGCAGAGGTTTCAGACTGGGGTGCAGAATAACTGATATGGAAAGTAGAGTTTGGAGACTGGGGTGCAGAAGGATTGTTACAGAAAGCAGAGTTTGTAGCCTGTGGTGCAGAAGGACTGCTGCAGAGAACATAGTTTGGATACTGGGTTGCAGAAGGGCAGTTGCAGAGAGATGAGGTTGGAGACTGAGGTGCAGAATGACTGTTACAGAGAGCAAAGTTTGGAGAACGGGGTGGAGAAGGATCTCACAGAGAGCAGAGTTTGGAGACTGGGGTGCAGAAGGAATGTTGCAGAGAGCAGAGGTTGGAGACTGAGTTGCAGAAGAATCGTTGCAGAGAGCAGATGTTTGAGACTTGGGTGCAGAAGGATTGTTACAGATAGCACAGTTTGAAGACTGGGGTTTAAAAAGATTGTTGCAGAAAGCAGGGTATTCAGACTGTGGCTTAGAAGGACTGTTACAGAGAGCAGAGGTTGGAGTTTGAGGTGCAGAAGGACTGTTTCAAAAAACAAAGGTTGGCAATTGGGGTGAAGAAGTACCGTTATAGAGAGAAGAGGTTGGAGACTGCGGTACAGAAGGACTGTTACAGTGAGCAGAGTTTGGAGACTGGGATGCGAAGGACAGTTACAGAGAGCACACGTTGAAGACAGAGGTGCAATAGGATTGTTGCAGAGAGCAGATGTTGGAGACTGGAGTGCAGAAGGACTGTC
Source organism: Ictidomys tridecemlineatus (assembly GCF_052094955.1). NCBI lineage: Eukaryota > Metazoa > Chordata > Mammalia > Rodentia > Sciuridae > Ictidomys > Ictidomys tridecemlineatus. Next base: position 107,877 of record NW_027521115.1, on the reverse strand, counting down.
ACAGAGAGCACAGGTTGGAGACTGGGGTACAGAAGAAATGTTGCAGAGAGCAGAGTTTGGAGACTTGTGTTCAGAAGGACTGATACAGAGAGCAGAAAATTGAGACTGGGGTGCAGTAGGACCGTTACAAATTGCAAGTTTTGATACTGAGGTGCAGAAGGCCTCTTACAGAGAGCAGAGTTTGGAGACTGAAGTGTAGAAGGACTTTAGCAGAGAGCAGAGGTTGGAAACTGAGGTGCAGAAGAATCGTTGCAGAGAGCAGAGGTTGGAGACTGGGGTGCAGAAGTATTGATACAGATAGCACAGTTTGGAGACTGGGGTATAGAAGGATTGTTGCAGACAGCAGAGGTTTCAGACTGAGGCTTAGAAGGTCTCTTACAGAGAGCAGAGGTTGGAGTCTGATGTGCAGAAGAACTGTTTCAGAAAGCAGAAGTTGGAAATTGGCGTGCAAAAGGACCCCTATAGAGAGTAGAGGTTGGAGACTGCAGTATAGAAGGAATGTTACAGAGAGGAGAGTTTGGAGACTGGGGTGCAGAAGGACTGTTACAGAGAGCAGATGTTGGACACAGAGGTGCAGACGGATTATTACAGAGAGTAGAGATTGAATACTGGGGTTCAGAAGGACCATTACAGAAAGCAAAGAATGGAGACTGAGGTTCAGAAGGAATTTTACAGAGAGCATAGGTAGGAGACTGAGGTGCAGAAGGATCGTGGCAGAGAGAAGAGTTTGAGACTGGGGTGCAGAAGGACTGTCACAGAATGCAGAGGTTGGCAATTGGGGAGCAGATGGACCGTTACAAAGAGAAGAGGTTGGAGACTGCGATACAAAAGGACTTTTACAGAGAGCAGAGTTTGGAGACTGGGTAGAAGAAGGATAATTGCAGAGAGCAGATTGTGGAATCTGGGGTGCAGAAGGACTGTTACAGAGAGCACAGGTTGGAGACTCGGGTGCAGAAAAAATATTGCAGAGAGCAGAGTTTGGAGACCTGGGTGCACAAGGAATGATACAGAGAGAAGAGGTTGGAGACTGTGGTGCAGAAGGATCTTACAGAGAGTAGAGATTGGAGACTCTGGTGCACAAGGACTGTTGCAGAGAGCAGAGGTTAGAGACTTGGGTGCAGAAGGACTGTTACAGTTAGCACAGTTTCGAGACTGGGTTGCAAAAGGATCTTACAGAGATCATTTTGGAGACAGAGGTGCAGAAGAAGTGTTACAAGTGCAGAGGTTTAAGACTGGGGTGCAGTAGGATTGTTGCAGAGAGCAGCGTTTTCAGACTGAGGTGCAGATGTACTGTTGCAGAGGGCAGATGTTGGATCCTGCCGTACAGAAGGATCGCTGCAGAGAGCAGAGGTTGGAGACTTGGGTGCATAAGGCTTATTAAAAAGAGCAGAGTTAAAGACTGGGGTGCAGAAGGCCTGTTACAGAGAGCATACTTTGTAGATTGGGGTGCAGAAGGACTGTTACAGAGAACAGAGTTTGGAGAATTGGTTGCAGAAGGATTTTACAGAGAGCAGAGTTTGGAGACTGAGGTGCAGAAGGACTTTTACATAGAGTAGAGTTTGGAGAATGAGGAGCAGAAGGAACGTTGTAGAGAGCAGAGGTTGGAGACTGATGTCCAGTGGAATTGTTACAGAGATCACAGGGTGGAGACTGGAGTGCAGAAGGAGTGTTACAGAGAGCAGAGTTTGGAGATTGGGATGCAGAAGAACTAAGCATAGAGAGCAGAGGGTGGAGACTGGGGTGCAGAGGACTGTTGCAGAGTGTAGAGTTTGGAGACTGAGGTGCAAAAGAACTGTTACAGAGAGCAGAGTTAGGAGACTGGGGTGCAGAAAGACTAATACAGAAAGTAGAGGTTGGAGACTGGGGTGTAGAAGGACCTTTACAGAGAACAGAGTTTGGAAACTGCTGTACAAAAGGACTGTTACAGGGAGCAGAGGTTGGAGACTTGGGTTCTAAAGGATAATTGCAGAGAGCAGATGTTGTAGACTGGTGTGCAGAAGTATCTTACAGAGATCATAGTTTGGAGACTGAGGTGCATAAGGACTGTTACAGAGAACAGTGGTTGAAGACTGGGGTTCAGAAGGATCGTTGCAGAGAGCAGAAGTTGGAGACTAAGTTCGAAATGATTGTTGAGGAGAGCAGAGGATGAAGAATATGGTGGAGAATGATACTTACAGAGAGAAGATGTTGGAGACTGGGGTGCAGAAGGACAGTTACAGAGAGAACAGGTTAAAGACTGGGGTGCAGAAGAAATGTTCTAGAGAGCAGAGGTTGGAGACTAGGTAGCAGAAGGACTGTTAAAGAAAGCAGAGGTTGTAGACTTAGGTGCAAAAGGACTGTTACAGAGAGCAGAGGTTGAAGACTTGGGTACAGAAGAACTGATACAGAAAGCAGACTTTGGAGACTGTGGTGCAGAAGGTCTGTTGCAGAGAACAGAGTTTGGAGACTGGGGTGCAAAAGGACCGATGCAGAGAGCTGAAGTTGGAGATTTAAGTGCCTAAGATTGTTACAGAGAGCAGAGGTTGGATACTGGGGTGCATATGGACTTATACAGAGAGCAGAGGTTCGACACTGAGGTGCAGAAGAATCTTACAGAGAGCAGAGGTTGGAGACTGGGGTGCAGAATAACTGTTGCAGAGAGTAGAGGTTGGAAATTGAGGTGCAGAAAGATCGTTGCAGAGAGAAGAGGTTTGAGACTGGAGTGAAGAAGGCCTGTTACAGAGAGCAGAGTTTGGAAACTCGAGTGCAGAAGGCGTTTTACAGAGAGCAGATGTTGGAGACTGGGGTGCAAAAGGACTGTTACAGATAGCACAGTTCGGAGATTGGGGTACAGAAAGATCGTTGAAGAGAGCAGCGGTTTCAGACTGAGGTGCAGATGGACTGTTACAGAGAGCCTAAGTTGGAGTCTGAGGTGCAGAAGCACTATTATTGAAAGAAGAGTTTGGCAATTGGGGTGCAGAAGGACCGTTACAGAAAGAAGAGGTTGGAGACTGCGGTACAGAAGGACTGTTACAAACAGCAGAGTTTGGAGACTGGGGTGCAGAAGGACCATTGCAGAGAGCAGAGGGTGGAGCCTGGGGAGAAGAAGGATCATTGCAGAGAGCAGATATTGGAGACTGGAATGCAGAAGGACTGTTACAGAGAGCAGAGGTTGGAGACTGAGGTGCAGAAGAATCGTTACAGAGAGAAGAGGTTGGAGACTGAGGGGCAGAAGTACTTTTACAGACAGCAGCGGTTGGAGACTGGGGTGCAGAAAGATTTTTAAAGAGAGCAGAGAATGGAGACTGGGTTGCATAAGGAGTGTTACAGATAGCAGAGTTTGGAGATTCTTGTTCAGAATAACTGTTAAAGAGAGCAGACTTTTGAGACTGGGGTACAGAAGGATTGTTACAGAGTGCGGAGGTTTGATTCAGGTGCAGCAGGACTGTAACAGAGAGTAGACCTTAAAGACTGGTGGGCATATATTATGCCATAAGGCAAATCTTAGTAAATATAAAAGTGTGGAGATAATACCATGCACCATATCTGACCATAATGGAATGAAATTGGAAATCAATGATAAAAAAAGGAAGGAAAAATCCTACACCACATGGAAAATGAACAATATGTTATTGAATGATCAATGGGTTACAGAAGACATAAAGGAAGAGATAAAAAAATTCTTAGAGTCAAATGATAATACAGACACAACATACCGGAATCTATGGGACACAATGAAAGCAGTTTTAAGAGGGAAATTCATATCCTGGAGTTCTTTCATCAAAAAAAGAAAAAACCAACAAATAAATGAACTCACACTACACCTCAAAAAACCTAGAAAAGGAAGAACAAAACAACAGCAATTGTAGTAGAAGACAAGAAATAATTAAAATTAGAGCAGAAATAAACAAAATTGAAACAAAAAAAACCATTGAAAAAATTGATAAAACTAAAAGTTGGTTCTTTGAAAAAATAAATAAGATAGACAAGCCCTTAGCTATGCTAACAAAAAGAAGAAGAGAGAGAACTCAAATTACTAATATACGGGATGAAAAAGGCAATATCACAACAGACACTACAGAAATACAGGAGATAATTAGAAACTATTTTGAAACCCTATATTCTAATAAAATAGAAGATAGCGAAGATATCGATAAATTTCTTAAGGCATATGATTTGCCCAGATTGAGACAAGAAGACACACACAATTTGAACAGACCAATAACAAAGGAAGAAATAGAAGAAGCCATCAAAAGACTACCAACCAAGAAAAGCCCTGGACCTGATGGGTATACAGCGGAGTTCTACAAAACCTTCAAAGAAGAACTAATACCAATACTTTTCAAACTATTTCAAGAAATAGAAAAAGAAGGAGCTCTTCCAAATTCATTCTATGAGGCCAACATCACCCTGATCCCAAAACCAGACAAAGACACTTCAAAGAAAGAAAACTACAGACCAATATCTCTAATGAACTTGGATGCAAAAATTCTCAATAAAATTCTGGCGAATCGAATACAAAAACATATCAGGAAACTTGTGCACCATGATCAAGTAGGATTCATCCCTGGGATGCAAGGCTGGTTCAATATACGGAAATCAATACATGCTATTCACCACATCAATAGGCTTAAAGACCAGAACCATATGATCATCTCGATAGATGCAGAAAAGCATTTGACAAAATACAACATCCCTTTATGTTCAAAACATTAGAAAAACTAGGGATATCAGGAACTTACCTCAACATTGTAAAAGCTATATATGCTAAACCTCAGGCTAGCATCATCCTAAACGGAGAAAAACTGAAGGCATTCCCTCTAAAATCTGGAACAAGACAGGGATGTCCTCTATCACCACTTCTATTCAATTTAGTTCTCGAAGTACTAGCCAGAGCAATTAGACAGACAAAAGAAATTAAAGGCATAAAAATAGGAAAAGAAGAAATTAAATTATCGCTATTTGCAGATGACATGATAATTTACTTAACAGACCCAAAAGGATCTACAAAGAAGCTGCTAGAGTTAATAAATGAATTCAGCAAAGTGGCAGGATATAAAATCAACACGCACAATCAAAGGCATTCCTGTATATCAGCAACAAAACCTCTGAAATGGAAATAAGGAAAACCACTCCATTCACAATATCCTCAAAGAAAATAAGATACTTGGGAATCAACCTAACAAAAGAGGTGAAAGATTTATACAATGAAAACTACAGAACCTTAAAGAGAGAGATAGAAGAAGATCTCAGAAGATGGAAAAATGTACCCTGTTCATGGATAGGCAGAACTAACATCATCAAAATGGCGATACTACCCAAAGTTCTCTACAGGTTTAATGCGATGCCAATCAGAATCCCAAAGACATTTCTTGTAGAAATAGATAAAGCAATCATGAAATTCATATGGAAAAACAAAAGACCCAGAATAGCAAAAGCAATTCTAAGCAGGAAGTGTGAATCTGGAGGTATAGCGATACCAGAGCTCAAACTGTACTATAAAGCAATAGTAACAAAAACAGCATGGTACTGGTACCAAAACAGGCAGGTGGACCAATGGTACAGAATAGAGGACACAAAGACTAATCCACAAAGTTACAACTATCTTATATTTGATAAAGGGGCTAAAAACATGCAATGGAGGAAGGATAGCATCTTCAATAAATGGTGTTGGGAAAATTGGAAATCCATATGCAACAAAATGAAATTGAATCCCTTTCTCTCGCCAGCCACAAAAGTTAACTCAAAATGGATCAAGGAGCTAGATATAAAAACAGAGACACTGCGTCTGATAGAAGGAAAAGTTGGCTATGATCTACATATTGTGGGGTCGGGCTCCAAATTCCTTAATAGAACGCCCGTAGCCCAAGAGTTAATAACAAGAATAAACAAATGGGACCTACTTAAACTAAAAAGTTTTTTCTCAGCAAGAGAAACAGTAAAAGAGGTAAATAGAGAGCCTACATCCTGGGAACAAATTTTTACCCCTCACACCTCAGATAGAGCCCTAATATCCAGAATGTACAAAGAACTCAAAAATTAAACAATAAGATAACAAATAATCCAATCAACAAATGGGCCAAGGACCTGAACACACACTTCTCAGAGGAGGACATACAATCAATCCACAAGCACATGAGAAAATGCTCACCATCTCTAGCAATCAGAGAAATGCAAATCAAAACCACCCTAAGATACCATTTCACTCCTGTAAGATTGGCAGCCATTATGAAGTCAAACAACAATAAGTGTTGGCGAGGATGTGGGGAAAAGGGCACACTTGTTCACTGCTGGTGGGACTGCAAAATGGTGAGGCCAATTTGGAAAGCAGTATGGAGATTCCTGGGAAAGCTGGGAATGGATCCACCATTTGACCCAGCTATTGCCCTTCTTGGACTATTCCCTGAGGACCTTAAAAGAGCACACTATACGGATACGGCCACATCAATGATTATAGCAGCACAATTCACAATAGCTAGACTGTGGAACCAACCTAGATGCCCTTCAATAGACGAGTGGATAAAAAAATTGTGGCAGCTATACACAATGGAGTATTATGCAGCACTAAGAAACGACAAAATCATAGAATTTGCAGGGAAATGGATGGCATTAGAGCAGATTATGCTAAGTGAAGCTAGCCAAGCCCTAAAAAACAAATGTCAAATGTCTTCTTTGATATAAAGAGAGCCACTAAGAATAGAACAGGAAGGAAGAGCATGAGGAAAAGACTACCAGTAAACTAAGACGAATGGGGGGAGAGAAAGGAAGAGAGAAGGGAAAACATATGGAAATGGTAGGAGACCTTCAGTGATACACAAAATTATAAGAGGTTATGAGGGGAAAGGGGGTGGGGGGAAAAAAGGGGAGAGAACTGAACAACAGCAGAGGAGGTAGAGAGGGAAGATGGGAGGGGAGGGGAGGGGAGGGGGGATAGTAGGGGATAGGAAAGGTAGCAGAATACAACAGTCACTAATATGCCATTATGTAAAAACGTGAGTATGTAACAGAAGTGAGTCTGTATTATGTATTTGGGGAGTTCAAATCTCAATTGAGTCGAATGTATGAAAGATGATATGTCTTGAGCTCTGTAATGTTTGGAACAATCAATAAAAAAAAAAAAAAACTAAAATAAAAAAAAAAAAAAAAAAAAAAAAAAGACTGGTGGGCAGAAGAACTGTTACAGAGAGCAGAGGTTGGAGACTGCAGTGCAGAAGGCCTGTTACAGAGAGCATTTGTTGGAGACTGAGGTGCAGAAGGATCATTACAGAGAGCAGAGGTTGGATACTGAGGTGCAGAAAGACTGTTACAGATAGCAGAGTTTGGAGATTGAGTTGCAGAAAGATTTTTACAGAGAGCAGAGGTTAGAGACTTAGGTGCAGAAGAACTGTTACAGAAAGCAGAGTTTGAAGACTGGGGGGCAGATGTATCGTTGCAGAGAGCAGAGGTTGGAGACTGAGGTGCAGAAGGATCTTAAAGAGAGCAGAGGTTGAAAACTGGGGAGCCGAAGGACAGTTACAGAGAGCATAGGTTGGATACTGGGGAGAAGAAGATATGTAGCAGAGAGCATAGATTTGTGACTGGGCTGCACAAGGACTGTTACAGAGAGCAGAGGCTGGAGACTGAGGTGCAGAAGAACTGTTACAGAGAGCAGAGGTTGGAGACTGGGTTAAAGAAAGACTGATACACAAAGCATTGTTTGGAGACTGGGTTGCGGAAAAACCGTTACAGAGAGCAGATTTTGGAGACTGAGGTATAGAAGGACTGTTACAGAGAGCAGCGGTTGGAAACTGGGGTGCAGGAGTTTTGTTACAGAGACCAGAGGTTGGATACTGGGTTGCAGAAGGACTGTTACAGAGAGCAGAGTTTGGAGACTGGGGTGCAGAAGGATCTTACAGAGAGCAGAGTTTGGAGACTGGGGTGCAGAAGGATCTTACAGAGAGCAGAGTTTGGAAACTGAGGTGCAGAAGGACTGTTGCAGAGAGCAGAGGTTGGAGACTGATGTGCAGAATGATCATTTCAGAGAGAAGAGTTTGGAGAGTGGGGTGAAGAAGGCGTGTTACAGAGAGCAGAGGTTTGGGGACTCGGGTGCTGAAGGCCTTTTACATAGAGCAGAGGTTGGAGACTGGGGTGCAGAAGGACTCTTATAGTTATCACAGTTTTTAGACTGCTGTGAAGAAAGATATTATAGAGAGCAGAGTTTGGAGACTGAGGTGCAGAAGGACTGTTACAGAGAGCAGAGTTTGGAGACTTGGTTGCAGAATGATAGTTGCAGAGAGCAGAGTTTTCAGACTTAGGTGCAGAAGGACTGTTGCAGAGAGCAGATGATCGAGAGTGTGGTTCAGAAGGACTCTTTCAGAGAGCAGAACTTTGAGACTGGGGTGTAGAAATATTCTTGCAGGAAGCAGAGGTTGGAGAATGGGGTGCAGAAGGCCTGTTACAGATATCACAGTTTGGAGACTGGTGTGCAGAACAATATTATAGAGAGCAGAGTTTGCAGACTGAGGTGCAGAAGGACTGTTACAGAGAGCAGAGGTTAGAGACTGGGTTGCAGAATGATTGTTGCAGAGAGCAGAGTTTTCAGACTTAGGTGAAGAAAGACTGTTGCTGAGAGTAGATATTTGAGAGTGGGGTGCAGAAGGACACTTTCAGAAAGCAGAACTTGGAGACTGGGGTGCAGAAGATTTCTTGCAGGGAGCAAAGGTTGGAGACTGGGTTGCAGAAGGCCTGTTACAGATATCTCAGTTTGGAGACTGGTGTGCAGAAGGATATTATAGAGAGCAGAGTTTGGAGACTGAGGTGCAGAATGACTGTTACAGAGAGCAGAGGTTGGAGACTGGGGTGCAGAAGGATTGTTGCAGAGAGCAGAGTTTTCAGACCGAGGTGCAGAAGGACTGTTGCAGAGAGCAGATGTTCTAGACTGGGGTGCAGAAAGAGTGTTTCAGAGAGCAGAACTTGGAGACTGGGGTGGAGAAGGATTGCTGCAGGGAGCAGAGGTTGTATACTGGGGTGCAGAAAGACTGTTATAGAGAGCAGAGGTTTTAGACTGGGGTGAAGAAGGCCTGGTACAGAGAGCAGAGCTTTTACACTTTGGTGCAGAATGATTGCTGATAGCTGGTGAGCCTCCTTCTGGACACCATCTTTTCCGCACAGTCCATCAGGCCCTCTCTCCTCACCCTGCTCTCTTTTGGCTTTGTGAGCACCTGTGACTTCCACAGTCACTCTAAGCCATGACTCTCAGGCCTATCTCTTGGTAACCTGTCCCGCTGCCATCTGGAATCTCCTTGGGGATACCCTGAAGGTACCCAGACTCCAAGCCCAACCTCTTTTCCTTTTTTTCTCTCCCCAGACACGCTCCTTCTCATTTGTTTTTATGTTGTAATGAGTGATCCCACTGCCACTCAGATACCCCACAGACCAGGTGCCCTCTTGTGTCCTCGTCACCAGGACTTCAAAGTGCTCCACCCAGGGCTCCTCTTCAGAGCTCTTCCCCAAGCTCCAAATGTCACATCTTCAGTTACCAGATATTTCCTATTAATCTTGTTTTGGCACCGGATTACTCTCCCTGACTACATGAAGGTATTCTAACCAAAGCACATGGACTGTAGAGACTATTATGGCTTAGAAATAAGGTATAACCCCACCAAAAGCTCAGGGTCTGCCACAGTAGCAGTGTTCAGAGGTGAAATGATTAGACTGTGAAACTTGTGACCTAATCTGTGGATCCATCCATTTTGTGGGTTAATTATCTGAAAGGCCCACTGTACTGAGAGAAGTGTGGGCAGGTGGAGTGTGGCTGGGGACATGCCCTGGGGAATCACATCTTGTCCCCTGCGAACTGTCTCCTCCTGTTCCCTCCCCCTCACCAAACTTCTGGCTGCCATGAGCTAGGGACGCATGCCCCCTTGTTCCCTTCCACCTCGGTATCCCACCTCATCTCAGGCCGGCAGCAATGGGTCAGCTGGCCCCAGACAAAACCTCCAAGCCAGGAGGCCAGAGTGCATCTCCCCCTCCGGGTTGTTCTGGTCAGGCCTGTGGTAACTGTGGCATCAGTGGACTGACCCAGGGAGTAGTTGTTATTAGTGGATTGGACCCACAACCGTTTCCTAAATCCACAGATTCTGTCATTTTCATAGCTCAAGCCATTTCCTTCTGGATGGCTTGTTTGCAGCCTGCCCTCACCTAGAATGTGGTGTACTAGTGATTAATGAGATTCTCCAGCCGTCCTAGTCCTGCCCATTTGCACACCACAACTAGCTCCTAGGCAGCCAGACCCATGGACCTTCTGCTGCCCACTGAGGAGAGAAGAGAGATTTTCTGAGGACCCTGTTAGAAGTCCACTCTTATTTTTTTTTTTAAAGACCACACTCAGAGGGCATGTTTCAGGCATCCCTTCACATGTGTCTTTGAGAAATCAGACTCACAATGATTTATGTGATTTTCTCCCAGGCTCCAATAACCACCGCTCTACTCCCTACTTCTCTGAGATCAACATTTTAGCTTCCACAAAGAAGTGAAAAACTGGTATTTCTCTTTATGTGTCTGGCTTATTTCACTTAATATAATGTCTTCTATGAGCTAGTTATAAATAGAAACTGCAAAACAAATTCTTTTATGTCAGATTTAAATTTTATTCTGAAGAGATAATTCGAAATGGTCACATATGTTTATGTAGGAAAATGTTCATTAAAATATTTATAGGACTGGAGATGATCTGAATGTTTAGCAAAAGGGGAGAGATTAACTTTATTTAAGAGAGATGTAAGTTTATTGATCATCTCAATAGATGCAGAAAAAGCATTTAACAAAATATAGCACAACTACCTGTCAAAACAGTAGAAACACTAGGGACAGAAGGAACTTTGTAAATGCATTGTAAAAGCTATCTATGCTAAACACAAGACAGCATCATTCTAAGTGGACAAAGGTTGAAAGCATTCACTTTAAAATCTGGAAGAAGACAGGGTGCCCCCTCTTTCACCACTTCTATTCAACTTCATGCTTGAAATTGCCAGAGCCATTGGACAAAAGAAAGAAATTAAAGGTATACAAATAGGTCAAGAAGAATTTGAATCTCACTCTTTGATGAAAGGATCATGTCATCTTCTTAAATTTTTTATTAGAGCATAATAGTTATACATAGAAGTTTGGTTGATTTTGAAAAGATCCTACGTGCATGGAATCTGATTTACTCCATTCAGTCCCCACCCCCCATCTCCCTCCCTCTCCCTGCCCCATTCTCCTTTCTCTACTGATCTTTCTTTGGGTCATTTATCTGTTAATTTTTGACTGGTGCTTTCTACATATACATACAGGTGCAGTCCCCTGTTTTAGACGTCCATGTGCACATAACATGATCTGGGTAAAGACTTTTCACATTTCCTCATTTCCCAAACCTCTCCGCCCTCTCATTCTTCTTCTACTCCACTGATCTTCCCTGTATACTTAAAATAGCCAGTCCAACCCCACTTCATCATCTTCTTTCCTCTATTTTGCTCTGACCCTAATAATTTCAGCATTGTACAGGAATAGTTAACTTCTGCCTTTCAGAACACAGAGATCAAGATTTACGTAAAATGAGAAAAACTCTACATTGGAAAACACTGAAGGCAACACCCACTGCTTCTGCAGAAGATGACTCTGCTTTGTAAATTTTTTTCTTAACATTTGCAATGAAAATGAACTTCTCCAAAAATCCTATGTTTACATAAAAGGACAACAGGAGACAGAGATTACTGAGACAGTGAAAAATGACTTCACACCATGATGAGGTCGAATGGCTTTCTGTTGGCTTCTAGCAATTCTGTGGTTACTCCCACCAACCATCACCCCTGCAAATGTGTGTGGCTCCATGGGTCTGATGCCCTGAGACCAGTCCCACAGGTTATCAGTCTCCAGGCTGCTTTTCATTCGATATTATTTGCCATGTTGCTGCAGATTAACAAGCCTGTTTGGGGTGCTCTCAGTCCATTTTTATCATGGTCTCTTTTTCTCTGTTTTGTAGCTATGACAACATTAGAAATGAGCAATGAATCATTTGTCACTGAATTCCTCTTCTTAGGATTTTCCAACCACTCCAACCTACAGTGGGGGTTCTTCCTGCTCTTTCTGGTCATTTACCTGACCACTCTCCTTGGGAACATGCTCATAATAGTGGCCACCAGGGTCAGTCCTGCTCTCCACACTTCAATGTACTTTTTCCTCAGCAATTTGAGCTTCTTGGATGTCTGCTACAAATCCACCACCCTCCCAGTTATGCTGGTGAACTTCTTCTTGGAGAAGAAGGCCATTTCTAATGAGGGCTGCCTTTTCCAGATTTTCTTCTTGGTGACAAGTGCTGGCACAGAAGGCTTCTTACTGGCTGTGTGGCCAGTATGACTGTGTTAGCCAGGTCTGTGTTAGCCTGGTGACTGGGTCCTGGCTGTGTGGGCTGGTTAATTTGGTCACACACACTGTGCTTGCCATCACACTCACTCTGTGTGGGCCCCACCAGGTCAGCCACTTTCTTTGTGACACCCCATTGCTCCTGAAGCTCTCCTGCTCAGACACCTCTGTCAACGAGTCTGCGCTCCACGTTGTCAGTGCCACCATGGGCCTGAGCCCCTGCCTCTTCACTGCAGGCCCCTACGCACTCATTATGGTGGCCATCCTGGGGATTTCCTCTGCCCAGGGCAGGAAGAAGGCCTTCTCCACCTGTGCGTCCCCCCTCACTGTCGTGGTGGTCTTCTATAAAACAGCCAACATCCACTATTATAGGCCCAGTGAAGGCTGGACACGGACACCCTTGTCTCTGTGCTCTTCTGTGTGGTGACCCCCATGTTGAAGCCCATCATTCACAGCCTGAGAAGCAACAAGATTTAGAGTGCCCTGAGGAAGCTTGCTGGGAGACACAGTGTATAGTGAGATTAGAACTAGAAGATGGTTTCATTCTAGAAAATGTCTTAGTTGTAGAAATATGTGAACACTTCAGCAGCAATTACAAGAGCACTCTTTTTATACACAGTGTCTCATGACCACTGTGGTGCCCCTCCAACCAGGGGAAGCACACTGTGCTAAGTATGTGACACATTGTGACCCCCCTGGGTTCTCTAATCCACAGGTATTTCAGAATATTTTTATTACTTTTCTCTTCAAAAAAAGCCTATACCCAAAGCAGTCAATCTCCTTTCCCCCAATATTGCAGCTCTAGCAAACACTAGTGAATGTGAAGTGCTATGTGCAATGTGACTTTGACTTGCATTTTCCTAATGGATCTTGATTCTAAGTTTTCAATAAACACCATTTCTGTGTTTCTCCTTCATATGTGGAAAGACCCATGTATACACTCGAGTTTCTGTGGATATTTTTAATGAATATACGTCTTTTGGATCTGACTCCTTTAACTTAGGATGTTAGCAATTTTCAGTTATATTGTAGCTTGTATAAGTATTTTAGTTTATTCCTCCTTATTGTGACTGATTTCCATCTTATGAAAATGCCACATTTCTTTGTTCATTGCCCACACGATAGTAATTGTTACTTTGTGTCTGTGTGGGTGTCGTACTGTAGATTGAACCTGGAGCCTCCTGCACACAAAACAATGTTCTACCACTAAGCCAAAGCCCAACCCTTTTTAAAAATTTTGTTTTGAGACAGGGTCTTGTAAATTTGCCCAGGTTGTGCCTGAATTTGTGATCCTCCTGCCTCAGAACTGTAAGAGCTGGCACAGTGGTGCATGCCTGTAACCCAGCAGCTCAGGAGGCTGAGGCAGTAGGATAGTGAATTCAAAGACAGCCTCAGCAAAAACAAGACACCAAGAAACTCAGTGAGACCCTGTCTCTAAATAAAATATAAAACAGGGCTGGGGATGTGGCTCAGTGGTCAAGCCCCTGAGTTCAATCTCCGGTAACTGCCCCCCTACATCCCAGCCCCCAAAAAACAGAACTGAAAGAGATGTTAAATGCTGAATTGAGTGCTGAATCTCCAAGACAGGAGGGAGGCCTCTTCCTGGTGAATTTGTTAAGATTTTAAACCTACCAGTTAGGGGTAAGGGCATCCCTGCATGTTATGTGAAAGAGCCCAGCCTCCCCCAAAGTGTGTCCTTGGACCAGCATCACTGGGAACACTTGGAACTCACTGACTGAGGCCAAATGTTCTGCACAATGACCTCTGATCTTTCTCTCAGCTCCAAGCACCCACAACACATGGAAGAATATGAAGACAACTCTGGGCCAGGCCAGATAGCTCATAGATTTCACAGTAATAAATTCACATTGCCACAAGCACCTGAAATCATTCAGATATTTTTTCTGAATATATTGACCTTGTACTGTGTGTGTGTGTGTGTGTGTGTGTGTGTGTGTGTGTGTGTGTGTGTGTGTGTTTTAAGCAATTTACTGGGCAACATGAAAATTGGATTTAAAAATTTTAATCATTTCTTGTGCTATTGAAATGAAATAGGAATCATTGTTTCCCTTATGTGCATAAGGGTTTTCATGATCACACCATTCTTCCTTGGTTTGGTCATGCGCATTTTGTTTTTTACGTTTGAGGAAATGAATCCCTAAGGTTAGTCAGAAAAACATTTCATTTATTGCAAAAGCAAAAAAAAAAGTTCTTCTTTTAAGACTCTAGACTTATTTATTTTATTTTGTTTATATTTATATTTTAAAATTAGTTGTGCTTAACTGAAGCACCGACTTTCTATTGAAATTTAAATACTTTAAGCTTCTTAAGGAGTTGAGATTTGGAATTTTAAGGAAAGCTCTATTGGCCTATTAATCATGTGCAATGAATTATTAGAACCAAAGCCAAGAATGTCTGGGCATTGAAGATAATAAGACAGTTTACCAATATATGGTATTATCATCAGGTAACAAAGTATCACTACAAATAAAAGTTATTACATGATAAATTTTCTGAGTCAATTTTTTGATTGTTTTTTAAATCATAATTGTTAATATATATTAAATGCACAAATTAATGTACATTATGCAAATTAAAGGAATTCATTGATGTTTCCCTACTTGCATTAATATATTGTGCATTAATTTCAATTCTTTTTTCTGTAAAATGGGGATAATAGGTTATCTTACAGGTTGTTGTGTAAACCAAATAAGTTAATGCATGTAAAAGTCTTATAGGCATTTAATAACTGTTAGGTATTTTTATCTAATATGTGTCTCTATTCGTTACTCAATTTGAAAAATCCTGATTTGATTCAGGTATGTAAAAATTTATCTCTTCAAAGAAATTCACTGAGTTTTGATAGAATAGATTATCTGAAATTCAATCTAATTTTTTAAGAAAACATGCCACTTTTAAACTACATTAAACAAGTTATTTTAAAGTCAGGCATTTATGTGTATTGAAGCAATCTAAGAAGACACACACTCAAATTATTTTTCTATGAAATATGCCCTAGATGATTATGATGATTATGGTTATTATTATTGCAGAGCAGAAGGTTTACTATTAAGGTGATCTAATTCCTATGCTGCATTAAATAAATTCTAAGGAGCAAGTACATAGTGTGTCACAAAGTGTCATTCATGAGTTATGATTGTTAATAATGGATTCTAATGGTGACCATGATGATGATTCAATCTAATGCCCTACATTAATAAAGAGCATAGAGGATAAGGAAAATTATTTGGGTATCATCCTTCACCCTACCCCACACCCGTGACCTACAAGAAATTAGCCAGTAAAACCAAGGAAAAACTTATATGTAGATAAAATTATATGAACATACATTGGAAGATTTTTTAATGCCCCATGAAATCGTCCCTCCTGAACTGACCTTTATATTTAAGACCTTTACATAGCAGTATGCACAACTTCAAAGATTGTATTTTTAAATCCCTGAACATTTACGTTTAGTTTTCCCTTATACAGATCCACAGACCATGTACCAATTTCTCATAGTAAAATCTGCTGGAACTGCCTTCTATGTGGAATTTTATTTCTTTTTCTGAAAACATCTAGGTATCTACCTAAAAAAGAGATTATCATATTGATCTTTTTGATATGGGGAGTTAAAAGAAAGTACATGTCACTGATTTCTAAATGACTTGAAGTTCATCCAGGTAGTTGATAGAGAAAACAGAAAACGTAAGAAATGTCAAGTACTTGTAGCTTTCAGCTCCATTTCAAAGTTGATTTATTGTAAATCAATGCTAATAAGGTAAACTCTTGTTTAGGGAAATTATTTAGAGAAAGCGATACCTACAACTGACCTAGATAGTGTGGTGTTTTTAGTCATTTCTGGATAAACTTTTACTAGAATTTTCGTGAACACCAAGTATCACAAGAATCCCTATGTTCTCTATTTCCTTCTGTACTTTCTCTATTCTCCTGGGATATTTCATATTCACCCTTTGCTGTAACAGTTGCCTTCAAGACAATGACTCCCAAATCCACACCTGCAGTTCTAGGGTGTCTGTGAAGGGCATTTCCACGTGATTATCCCACAGATAACTCACATTCAACATTACTCAAATCAAATCCACTAAAGCCTCCTCTACATCTGCTATTCCTCACATATTCCTGTTTTCCTGAGTGATCCCACCAGCTAGCCAGCCTGCCCAAACTGATTTCTTGTCTTTACCGTGTCCTATTTAACTAGGACTTTAAAGTTCTCCATATCCTTCTCCATGAGGGCTTCAGAGATTTTCTCCCACCTTCAACACAGCACGTCTTCAGATACAGACCACTTCATTTTGATCTTGTTTTAGCACTCAGATCACTCTTTTGAACTAAACAGGTGTGTCTAAAACCTGGGGAACCAGGATTCACAGTTATGGACCCCTGCTCCTTGGACTCACACGCACAATTTCATGAGTGGGTCTATCTGCGTGTTCTAGACCTAGAGATCTGATGATTTTCTAAAACCCAGTCTATGTCCCTCAGGTGTCCCTGTTTTCAATCTGCACTCACCTGAAAGAGATTTATTGGTCCCCTATTGTTGATACTCTGCAATCATTGATGTCCATGCTCATACCTAAGTCTGGCTTCCAGAGACACACCTGGGCTCTCTCACCCATGGCAAGGTAGGGGGTGGGACATTTTCTGAGGTTTATATTTCCAAGTACCTTGCTTAGAAATCAGGCCTGACACAACTTCACAGAGCCTAGTCCCGGCCCCATAGGCTGATACCCTGCAACATCCCCTGAAGTAGAAGGCTCCTCAGAATGACCCAGGGCTTGGCAGCATCCACTGGTACTATCCCACCAGCCCCTTGAAGCCTAGCTGAAGTCTCCATAGAAACAGGGTACATCTCTATTGAAATGGGCTCCCTCCTTCCGCCCCAGTTTGATGCCGCTCTTAGAGAAGCTCAATAGTGAGGGTCTTTCCATTTATAGCAATTAGGAAAACCAAGTGTTCTGAGCTTGCTGAGCCTTAGATGGCAGATTCCTGCTATATTCTTTGAAATTTCTGCCATCAATGTTGCCTGAGATGCCAACTTGCCATCCCACTAACTATAAGACAGTGTTCTCAGTCAAGACCAATCCCACAATCAATAACACACACACAAACACACACAAACACACACACACACACACACACACACACACATACACATACACACATGCACACGCCCACCCATCATGGTGAGCAAGGCTTTGTATCTGTGATACAGACCGAATGCACCCACCAATCACATTCATTGCTTCAAACAGATTGTGATCAGGAAACAACTGATGTCACTTGTAAAATGTGATATGTCCTGGACTATCACTGTGGTAAATAAGAAGTAGAGAAATGCAAAAAATGGGAGGAAATACTTAACCTCTTAAAGACCTATAAAAATATTTAGATGTGGTTCCAACAAATTCTGAGTTAAAAATCATCTTGAAAAAATGCTTTCACTTCTATTTATCAATTTACTTACTTACTTACTTACTTAAGTACTTACTGCAGTACTGGGGATTGAACCCAGTGGCACTCTACCACGAAGCTATATCCCCAGCCCTTTCAATTATTTGGGGGCGGGGGCCTTTCAGAGTTTCAAATTTATGATCCTCCTGCCTTAGTCTCCCAAGTACCTGGGATCACAGGCAGGTACCACTCTTACCCATTAATTACTTATTTTTAAAATAAGGCTATTTTTAAAAATTGAACTATAATTTGTACTCAAAGAATGCACAGATCTAAAGTGTACAGGTTTATAATATTTTACATATATATGAACTTCCAAAACTCAGGATATAAAACATTTCCATCACTTTAGAAAATTCCTTCATGCTTCAACTGATATCACCCCTGAGCTCCAAAAAAAAAAAAAAATACCACCATTATTACTTGTCCATTATAGCTCTTTTGCTAATTTTTGAAGTTTATTTAAAGGAAACGTACAGTATATATTTTGTATCTGGCTTCTTTCACCCAGAAAATTTTTTTTTAGATTTGTAAATGTTATTAATGTTCCAGTATTTGTGTTTCTAAAGTAACTGAATCATTCCACTGCATGATAAACCGTGATTTGTCTTCTGTCCTTCTGCTTAAGGCATAATATTTGTTTGAGATATTATGAATTTTTACACAAGAATTTTTTTGAACTGTGCATTAATTTTCTTGGAAATATGCTAGGAATGGGATTGTTTTGAATAGAATAAACACATATTTAACTAAATTAGAAATTACTAAATATTTTTGAAAAGTAAGTGTATAGACTTCAAATTTCACCTTGAGTATCTATCGAAATAGCTAGAAAGAAATGTTGTTTTCATCATTATAATAACCAAAAAGAGCAAAAGAAAATGCAAATTAATGACTTTCCTTGACTTTATTAGGGATGAATATTATAAGGCAAACAACTAACCGAAGTCTGGGGAGAGATAAGCAACCAAAATAATCCAGGCATTTTTTTAACTATGGGAGAACCCACTAGATAAATAGGAGTTTATTTATAAAAAAAAAAAAAAAAAAAAACTCAAATAAAAAATAGTTAATTGATTGCTAAAGACTAAGTATAGACTGGTTTAAGAGCATAAAGACCCAGAGGGCTATAGACATAAGATGTTTGTATTTTTTCTTTTTCTCCATGGATTCCACCAAATGCTCTCAGGAAGATATGGAAGTGTTCTGAGAAAGTGTCTTTAATGGTATCATTTCTTGGATAGGTGGAGAGACAAAAAATAGCAATAGCAGCCAAAACTCCTCCCATACCCATTTCCTGATTTTTTGCATAGAACAAAAGCTGTAATCTTCAGGGGCAAGAGTAACAGAAACTGTTACATTAGGACACTCAACGGAAAACCTTTGCAGCTATGGAAAGGAACAGGCCGAAATGTCTAATGTCGGGAGAAATAAGAACTAGGCTCAGCCATATTGCTAGAAAGTGAGTCACTGTGAAGGCCATATTTCTGTGACTGAATTTACAGTACCTAAGGCAGGGCTTCGTGGAAACATCAGAAATCCCTTCTCTGTTTCCCACTAGTCCACTAACATGCATTGACTGAAAATAACAGTAGAATACAGCTGAGAATTCTTCAAGAAATAAATTATCTCTGGAGAACAGCGAAAATAAAATACACAAAAGCAAGCAGGGA
Source organism: Ictidomys tridecemlineatus (assembly GCF_052094955.1). Taxonomy (NCBI): domain Eukaryota; kingdom Metazoa; phylum Chordata; class Mammalia; order Rodentia; family Sciuridae; genus Ictidomys; species Ictidomys tridecemlineatus. The sequence goes on along the minus strand of NW_027521115.1, from coordinate 88,369 downwards.
ACAATATTAACTAAGTGAACTCAGCCATATAGAATAAGGATAACATTACAGTCAATTGAGATCAATCCCAGAATGCAAGGCTGGGTCAATATTCAAAAATTCAATAAACCGAATTTCCATAGTAACAGACTAAATAAGAAAAAAATATATATCATTTCAATAGATGTAGAGTAAATAAAAAAATTCAATATTTATTTATGATAAAAAGTATAACTAAATGAAACTAGGGGCAAAGTCCAGTGGTAGAGTGCATGCTTAGTATACATAAGGCTCTGAATTCAAAACCCAGCACACATACACCAAAAAAAAAAAAACTACTAGTAAAAAATAGATAGACATTTTCTAACTTGATAAAAGGCATTGAGTAAATATAATGTGCCAGACAAATAGCTTATATTATCTCAAAACTTTTTTTCAGCAGTTGTGAAATAGACATCATTAATATCCTAAGCAAGGAACAAACTGAGGAATAGAGATGAGTTGACTTTTTTACAAACAACATGTAGTAAACAACAGATGGATTTCAATCCACATCTATCTGGACCAAGAGCCTACTGTTTTACCATAATGTTTTTCATTTAAGATTGAAAAAGTAAAAGAAATTTTAGTTAAAAACAATGGATCACGGATTAGCATGGGTAACATGATAGAAAATCATTAATTGTATCAATCATTTTTTTTCAGGAAATGTAATGTTTGGTGAGGTAAATCTTATAATACAAAAGAAGAAAAATACCTAAGTATATATCATTTGTCAAAATTTCTTGTATCTTATAAAACTTAAAAAAATAAAAGTTTCTACTGAAATAAATAGATCAATGTATTTAAAAGCAGGTGGCTTATAATTTTACTTTTAAGAAATAATCAGAGATGATCACAGATACATATGTATGAAAGCTTCTATTCCAATATTTATGATAGTAAATGGAATGGAAGGTTTCTATGTTCAATAAAAAGGGAGATATTAACTTAATTTCATGTTAGGAAATTAGGATTACAAGTCAAACAATTAAAGAGAGTACAACAATATTGAGAAATTTTGCGTTGGATATTTTAAAGATAGATAGAGGTAGAATGGGATGAATGCAAAGAGAGCTTTGATTTTGTGACCTGTTCTATTCTTCTGAATAACTTTCTGCATTTTCCTCATTTTTCCACAATGAAAACTTATTACTTGAAATAACAGACATACAAAAAAGAATTCATCACAGTGAAGCACAGTGTTAGGAGGGAGATACTGCAGATTCAATGAGACACAGGGGTTGATAGCTGGTTGTGCATTTTGACCAAGTCTCCATTTATTCTTACAAAAGAGCACCCATGCAAAAGTTTGTGAGAAGTTATGCTCTCTCTAAAGTCACTCCTATACGTCTCTTTCCAGAGTCCAGGCATCTCTGTATATAATATTATTTGCCATGTTGCTGCAGATTAACAAGCCTGTTTGGGGTGCTCTCAGTCCATTCTCGATATGGTCTCTTTTTCTCTGTTTTGTAGCTATGATACCATTGGAAATGAGCAATCAATCATTTGTCACTGAATTCATCTTCTTGGAATTTTCCAACCACTCCAACCTACAGGGCTGGTTCTTTCTGCTCTTTCTGGTCATTTACCTGACCACTCTCCTGGGGAACATGCTCATAATAGTGGCCACCAGGGTCAGTCCTGCTGTCCACACTCCAGTGTACTTTTTCCTCAGCAATTTGAGCTTCTTGGACGTCTGCTACAGATCCACCACCCTCCCAGTACTGCTGGTGAACTTCTTCTGGGAGAAGAAGGAAATTTCTTATGAGGGCTGCCTTTCCAAGATCTTCTTCTTGGTGACAAGTGCTGGCACAGAAGGCGTCTTACTGGCTGTGTGGCCAGTATGACTGCTGTGTGGCCACCTGCCGTCTTCCTCAGTACCCAGTCATCATGAGTGTGAAGGTCTGTGTTAGCCTGGTGACTGGGTCCTGGCTGTGTGGGCTAGTGAATTTGGTTACACACACAGTGCTGGCCATCACTCTCACTCTGTGTGAGCCCCACCAGTTCAGCCACTTTCTCTGTGACACCCCATTGCTCCTGAAGCTCTCCTGCTCAGACACCTCTGTCAACGAGTCTGCGCTCCACGTTTTCATTGCCACCATGGGCCTGAGCCCCTGCCTTTTCACTGCAGGCTCCTATGCACTCATCATGGCGGCCATCCTGGGGATTCCCTCTGCCCAGGGCAGGAGGAAGGCCTTCTCCACCTGTGCGTCCCCCCTCACTGCCGTGGTGGTCTTCTGTGGAACAGTCAACTTCCACTATAACAGGCCGAGAGAAGGCTGGACATGGACACCCTGGTCTCTGTGCTCTTCTGTGTGGTGATCCCCCTTTTGAGCCCCGTCATTCACAGCCTGAGAAGCAACGAGGTCCAGAGTGCCCTGAGGAAGCTGGGTGGAGGGTGTGCATCCCTTTGCACGATCAAAGTCTAGACCAATCTTCAAACTGGAGTATACAGTCATTTGAAAAAGATGCCTCCCAGGGACTTGTAGGCACCTGGTTAGAGAGTCTGTATCTGAAGCTTCAACTCCAACTCCCACTTTTAAAATCTCTGAGACTCCTTTCTCTCCTCTCTTTTCACAAACACCCTTTTCCCACTTTCAGGTTCAAGTGTGTTAGAAACCTTGTGTGCGTGTTCAGCACCATCTCTGTCATTCTGTATTCTCCCCACACCAGAGGGAAATAAAGTAAGAAAACCTCATTTCCCACACTCCCCTGCTTGCAGGCCTCCATTTTAGAAGGTTCTGTCAAGATCAGCCAAACACTAGGCAGAGAGGATGAAAGGAAAAGAAGAAAGCGGGTTCTTTTGGATCCCATAGCAGCAGCAGCAAACCAGCCCTTTAGAGGCAGGAACTAATCTCCTTGGTGCCAGGAGCTGTGTGTGCAGGCTCCTAGACAGCTGTTTCTGAATGTGGGTCACAGTAGCGTGGAATGAGCAACTCTTTCCTGGGATGTTAGGGTTTCCATATATAATGTGGTGTCACCTGCCCTATTTTCCTTTTTTCTTCCAGATCTCCCAACCATTTTATAACTTTTTTATGTGTCAACTTCCTCTACCCTAAGACATCAAGAGTCGTTCTTCATCTCTACCTGACCACGGTGGCACTGACCACAATAGTTGTTTACATCAGAGATGGTTCTAGATAACAGATCTGAGGAGGTAGGTTGGATGTCTGACCTGAAGGAATTGAATATGTTGATGATGTCACAGCCCATGGGAACAGAGACCTGATAATTCCTGGTGTGCAATGACCCAACAGAGACTTTAAGTTATCGTGGCCTGAAATCAAATGTCTATGGAAAACTGAGCTTTGGAATAACACCATCGACCTTCAGGGTGGGAATGAACATTACAACATTACTACAGACTGCTGTTACTGACTGGAGTGGGAGACTTACAGAAAGAAAATGATAGGTTCAAGCATTATATTCCTCCTTCAAGTCAGGTTCAGATCATCAGAAATATTTTCTCTCTGGAAACTGATAAAGGTTAATATCAGAATAAAACATCCAATTCACCAAATTGCAGAAGTACAAAGAAAATTATAAATCCACAATTTCTCCAGGTCTCTCTTATGTCAATTAAGACATTAATGGGGGAATGATTGAGACCCTCTTAATTAGAATGGCAAAATACCAGTGGAATTAGACAAATCTCAGAGCCTTGAACCCTGAAATGTCCATTAACCCTCTTTGCTGTCAGAAGAAGCCCCTCCTCCCCCGAGGAGACTAGCTTTCCATAAATTGAAGACCCTATGGTGACTCTACCTGGGCAGTTGTCTTTTTTTTTTAAGAGAGAGTGAGATAGGAGAGGAGAGGAGAGGGGGGAGAGATAGAGATAGAAAGAGAGAGAGAGAGAGAGAGAGAGAGAATATTTAATATTCATTTTCTAGTTCTCGGTGGACACAACATTATTGTTGGTATGTGGTTCTGAGGATCAAACCCAAGCCGTACGCGTGCCAGGCAAGCGCACTACTGTTTGAGCCACATCCCCAACCCAATTGTCTTTAAGATGATCATCCATCATCCCACATTTTCACCAGACTCTTAATTGGGGTCTGATCCTAGAACGCCTCAGGTAAGAGTATAAAATATAGCCCAGGAGAGTATAAGGGTCACACCAAAATAAAAGGTAAATATTTTACTGTATTTTGTTAATAGGAGCCTTATTAATATATAAGAGAATTTGTTTGAGTCTTCTAGACAAAAGAAGTCAGGACATATTGCTGGATCATCTTAAATGCAGTCACAGGGACGTAATCACCAGAAATGTTAGGGCCAAGGATTTTCCTGAGCCACAGGGAGTGGTATTAGACTCTCTTTGGTTGATGGACTGAAATCTGGACTCAGTGTTTGCTTAAGTTCAATGACCAATATGATCCTGGAATAATGGAGAGGATGGTGATCAGAAATAAATAAGGTCTTAGATGGCGTGTTATGTGACCCCTTCCCTGTCCTCACAGCTGGATCTGGAGGAGGGCCTGGAGCACCAGCCTTCACCAAGACCTCGTGGACATGCGTTCAGAAGGCAGCACCAGATCCTTGTGAAACCCGCAGCTGCTGTCCTTGGCATCCTGGGAAGACATTAACAGATGGCATCGTTGAAACGGGCTCCCTGATTTCAGTGAGAATAAGGGGACCCTGAAGTAGAAGAGGACATGTGGTGAAGCAGTGATCAGAACATTTGAATCTGTAGAGATTTTTGACAGTGGTAAATGATCTTGATATTTATAGATCGCAAAAAATGGGCACCCTCCTAGTATAGTGCCTGTCTCATGTAATGTGAAACTCTTCTTTTCACACTTCATTGGTGCATTGTAGTGGTCCATAATGGTGGGATTTGCTGAAACATATTTGAACATGCACACAAAATAACCTTGAACTTTGGCCAATATCATTCCAATATTTCCCTTTTCCTCACCTCCTCCCCTGGTGCCTTGACTCTACTGATCTTCCTTCAACTTTCATAATGAGACTCTCTTCCCAACTTTCCTTCCTTTCCCCCTCTAGCTTTAACAGAGGAAAAACATACGGCCCTTAAATTTCTGAGGTGCTTATTTCCCTTAATGTTCTGAAGAACCATCCATCTTTCAGCATGACATAATTTCGTTCTTCTTTATGGCTGAATGAAATTCCAGTGTGCATATACCAGATGTTCTTTATCCATTCGTCCACTGATGTCACCTCGGCTGGTTCATGGGCATATATGTGTCATTACAGTATGATGACTTTGATCCGCTGTGACAAATACCAAGCAGAGGTAGAGCTGGGTCGCAGGGTGGTCCATGGCTACTCCTAAGGAGCCTCCATCCCGATTTCCGTGGTGGTTGTGCTGATTTACATGCCCACCAACAGGGTGAGAGTGCTCCTTTCTCTCCAATTCTCTCCTTGTCACACTCATTTCTGTTTGTATTCTTGGTGGTTGCCTTTGTCACTTAAGTGAGATGAAATCTCAGGGTAGTCTTGACTTGCAAGTATTTTCATATATTTGTTGGCCACTCAAATATTTTCTTTTAAGACGTGTCTGTTTAGTTCATTTTGTTTCCCATTTGGTAATTGGGTTATTTGATAATTGGGTTATTTAATAATTGTGGGTTTGATGATAAGTTTTTTGAGTTCTTTATTAATATTCTGAATATTCATCCTCTTTTAGAAGAGCACCTCATAAAGATTTTCTCCCTTTCTGTAGGTTGTATCTTCATATTCTAATTGTCTCCTTTGCTGTGCAGAACCTTCCTAATTTGATGCCATCCTATTAGATAACTTTTGGTGTTATATCCTGAGATATGGCATCCTATTGAGAAAGTCATTGCCTCTTCCTGTAGGTTGGAGTATTGACTTTGTTTTTTCCTAGAAACTGCATAATTTCTGGTCTAGTGCCTGGGTCTTTAATGCATTTTGAGTTGATTTTTTGCAGGGTAAGAAATAGTTCAGGTCTCATTCTTTGCATTTGGAAAGGGGTGTAGAAGGACTCTTTCAGAGAGTAGATGTTAAAGTCTGGGGTGCAGAAGAACTGTTTCAGAGAGCAGAAGTTGGAGACTGAGGTGCAGAAGGACTGTTACACAAAGCAGAATTTGGAGACTGGGGTGCACAAGGATCATTGCAGAGAGCATAGTTTTCAGACTGAGGTGCAGAAGGACTGTTGCAGAGAGCAGATGTTGGAGACTGGGGTTCAGAAATTCTTTTTCAGAGAGCAGATGTTGGAGGCAAGGTTGCAGAAGGATGGTTGCAGACAACAGAGGTTAGAGGCTGGGGTGCAGAAGGACCATTGCAGAGGTCAGAGTTTGGGAACTTAGGTGCAGAAGGATTGTTACAGAGAACAGAAATTGAAGACTGGGGTGCAGAAGGACTATTGCAGAGAGCAGAGTTTTTAGACTGGGGTTTAGAAAGACTGTTGCAGAGAGCAGAGGATGGAGACTGGGGTGCAGAAGGCCTGTTACAGACAGCAGAGGTTGGAGACTGGGGTGCAGAAGGACTATTCAAAAGAGCAGAGGTTTGAGACTGTTGTGCAGAAAGACTGATACAGAGAGCATAGTTTGGAGACTTTGTTGCAGAAGGATCTTACCGAGAGCAGAGGTAGGAGACTGAGGTTCAGAAGGACTGTTAGAGAGAGCAGAGGAAGGAGACTGGGGTGCAGGGCGGTCATTGCAGAGAACAGACATTTCAGACTGAAGTGCATAAGGACTGTGGCAGAAAGTTGATTTTGAATACTGGGGTGCAGAATGACTGTTGCAGAGAGCAGAGGTAGGAGACTGTGGTGAAGAAGAATCGTTGCAGAGAGCAGAGGTTGGGGACTGGTGTCCAGAAGGATTGTTATGGAGAGGAGAGTTTGGAGACTTGGTTGCAGAAGGATCTTACAGAAAGCAGAGTATGGAGACTGAGGTGCAGAAGGATTGTAACAGAGAGCAGAGTTAGGAGACTGTGGTGCAAAAGGACTGATACAGAAAGCAGAGGTTGGAGACTAGGGTGCAGAAAGACCATTAGAGAGTGCAGAATTTGGAGACTGCAGTACAGAAGGACTGTTATAGCGAGTAGAGATAGGAAATTGGAAAGCAGAAAGACTGTTTCAGAGAACAGAGTTTGGAGACTGGGTTGCAGCAGGAGCATTGAAGAAAGCAGTAGTTGGAGACTGGGTTGGAGAAGGAATGTTATAGAGATTAGAGTTTGGAAAATGGGGTGCAGAAGTACCTTACAAAGAACAGAGTTTGGAGACTGATTTGCAGAAGGAGTGTTAAGGAGAGGAGATAATGGAGACTAGGGTGAAGAAGGATCTTGTAGAGAGCAGAGGTTGGAAACTGGGGTGCAGAAGCATGGTTGCAGAGAGCAGAGGTTGGAGACTGAGGTGCAGAAAAACTGTTACAGAGAGCAGAGGTTGGAGAGTGAGGTGCAGAAGGATCGTTGAAGAGAGCAGAAGTTGAATACTGAAGTTGCAGAAGAATCATTGCAGAGAGCAGAGGTAGAGACTGGGCTGAAAAAGGATCGTTACAGAGAGCAGATGTGGGAGACTTGGGTGCAGAAGGACTGTTACAGAGAGAACAGGTTGAATACTAAGGTGCAGAAGCAATGTTGCAGAAAGCAGAGGTTGGAGACTGGGGTGCAGAAGAACTGTTGCAGAGAGCAGAGTTTGGAGACTGAGACACAGAAGGACTGTTACACAGAGAAGACTTTGGAGACTTGGGTGAAGAATTATAATACAGAAAGCTGAGGTGGGAGACTGGGGTGCAGAAGGACCGTTACAGAGAGCAGAGGTTGGAGACTGGGGTTCAAAGGCCTGCTACAGAGAGCAGAGGTTTGAGACTGGGTTGCAGAAGGATCTTACAGAGAGCAGAAGTGGGTGACTGAGGTGCAGGACTACAGTTACAGAGAGCAGTGGTTGGAGACTGGGGTGCAGAAGGATCGTGCAGAGAGCCGAGTTTTAAGACTGAGGTGCAGAAGTACTGTAACAGAGAGCAGAATTTGGAGACGGAGGTGCAGAAGGACTGTTAAAGTGACCAGAGTATGGAGACTGGGGTGCAGAAAGACTGTTGCAGGGAGCAGGTGTTGGAGACTTGGGTGCAGAAGGATGGTTACAGAGAGCAGAGTTTGGTGACTGAGGTACAGAAGGATTGTAACAGAAAGCAGAGGTTAGAAATTGGGGTGCAGAGCGACCGTTACAGAGAGCAGAGTTTGGAGACTGCCGTATACAAAGACTGTAACAGAGAGCAGAGGTTGGAGAATATGGTGCAGAAGGACTGTTAAAAAGAGCAGAGGTTGGAGAGTGGGGTGCAGAAGGACTGTTACACAGAGCAGAGGTTGAAGACTGGGGTGTAGAAGGACTGTTGCAAAGAGCAGAGTTTAAAGACTTGGGTGCGGAAGGATTGTTGCAGATAGCAGAATTTGGAGACGGAGGTGCAGAAAGACTGTTGCAGGGAGCAAGTGTTTGAGACTTGGGTGCAGAAAGACTTTTGCACAGAGTAGAATTTGGAGACTGCGGTGCAGAAGGACTGTTGCAGATAGCAGAGGTTGGAGACTGGGGTGCAGAAAGACTGATAAAGAAATAAGAGGTTGGAAACTGAGGTGCAGAAGGACCATTACAAAGAGCAGAGTTTGGAGACTGCACTACAGGAGAACGTTTAGAGAGCAGATGTTGGAGACTGGAGTGGAGAAGAACTGTTTCAGAGTGCAGATGTTGGAGACTGGTGTGCAGAAGAACTGTTGCAGAGAGCAGTGGTAGGAGACTGAGATGCAGAAAGAATGTTAAAAAGAGGAGAGTTTGGAGACTGGGGTGAAGAAGGACTGATATAGAGAGAAGAGTTTGGAGACTGTGTGCAGAAGGCCAGTTACAGAGAGCAGAGGTTGGAGACTGGGTACAGAAGGGCTGTTACAAAAAGCAGAGTTTGGAGACTGGGTTTCAGAAGAATATTATGTAGAGCAGAGTTTGGAGACTGCGGTGCAGGAAGATTGTTACAGAGAGAAGAGGCTGGCGAACGGGGTGCAGTAGGATTATTTCAGAGACCAGAGGTTGAAGACTTTTGTGCAGAAGAATCATTGCAGAGAGGAGAGGTTGGAGACTTGGGTGCAGAAGGACGGTTGCAGAGAGCAGATGTTGGAGACTGGGATGCAGAAGGATCGTTGCAGAGATCAGAGATTGGAAACTGGGTTGCAGAAGGACTGTTACACAGAGCAGAGGTTGAAGACTGGAGTGTAGATAGATTGTTGCAGAGTGCACAGTTTGGAGACTGGGGTGCAGAAGGACTGTTACAGAGAGCAGAGGTTGGAGACTGGAGTGCAGAAGGACTGATACAGAAAGCAGAGGTTGGAGACTTGGGTCCAGAATGAACCTTACAGACAGCAGATGTTGGAGACTGCAGTACATAAGGACTGTTACAAAGAGCAGAGGTTGGAGACCAGGGTACAGAAGGACTGTTGCAAAGAGCAGAGGTTGGAGAATGGGATGCAGAAGGACTGTTTCAGAGAGTAGATGTTAAAGACTTGGGTGCAGAAGAAGTGTTTCAGAGAGCAGAAGTTGGAGACTTGGGTGCAGAAAGATTGTTGCAGGGAGCAGAAGTTGGAGACTGGGGTGAAGAAGAACTGTTACAGAGATCAGAGTTTTGAGATTATGGTTCAGAAGTATCATACAGGGAGCAGAGTTTGGAGACTCGGGAGCAGACGAACTGTTGCACAGAGCAGAGGTTGGAGACTGGGGTGCAAAAGGACTGTTACAGAGAGCAGAGTTTGGAGACTGGGTGGCAGAAGGATCTTACATAGAGCAGAGGTTGGATACTGAGGTGCAGAAGAAATGTTACTGAGAGCAATGGTTAGAGACTGGGTTTAAGAAGAATTTTTGCAGAAAGCAGAGGTTGGAGACTGAGGTGCAGAAGGATTGTTACAGTTAGCATAGGTTGGAGATTGGGGTGAAGAAGGACTGTTACGGAGATCAGAGTTTGGAGACTGGGGTGCAGAAGGATCTTTCAGAGTTCAGAGGATGAAGCCTGCGGTGCAGACGAACTGTTGCACATAGCAGAGGTTTGAGACTGGGGTGCAGAAGGACTGTTACAGAGAGCAGAGTTTGGAGACTGGGTTGCAGAAAGATCTTACATAAAGCAGAGGTTGGACACTGAGGTTCAGAAGAAATGATATCCAAAGCAGAGTTTGTAGACTGGGGTGCAGAAGGACTGTTGCCGAGAACAGAGGTTGGAGATTATCGTGCAGAAGGACCATTGCAGAGAGCAGAGGTTGGAGACGGGGTAGAGAAAGAATGTTACAGAGAGCAGAGTTTGGAGACTGAGTTGCAGAAGGACTGTTACAGAGAGCAGAGGTTGGAGACTGGGGTGCAGAAGGACTGTTACGGAGAGCAGAGTTTGAAGACAGGGTTGCAGCAGGATCTTGCAGAGAGCAGAGGTTGAAGACTGAGGTGGAACAGGACTGTTACAGAGAGCAGAGTTTAGAGACTGGGGTGCAGAAGGATCGTTGCAGAGAACCGAGTTTTTAGACTGCGGTGAAGAAGGACTTTTGGAGATTACAGAGGTTGGAGACTGGGGTGCAGAAGCATCTTTGTAGAGAGCAGAGGTTTGAGATTGGGGGGCAGAAGGACTGTTACAGAGAACAGAGTTTGGACACTGAGGTGCAGAAGACCTGTTACAGAGAGCAGAGTTTGGTGAAGAGATGCAGAACGACTATTACAGAGGGCAGAGTTTGGAGACTGGGTTGCAGAAGGATCATACAGAGAGCAGATGTTGAAGACTGAGGTGCAGAATAAACATTGCAGAGAGCAGAGGTGGAGACAGAGGTGCAGAATGATTGTTACAGAGAGCAGAGTTTGGAGACTGGGGTGTAGAAGGACTGTTTCAGATAGCAGAGGTTGGAGAATAGGGTGAAGAAGGACTGTTGCAGGGAGAAGGTGTTGGAGACTTGGGTGCAGAAGGACTGTTGCAGAGAGCAGAATTTGGAGACTGAGGTGCATAAGGACTGTTACAGAGAGCAGAGTTTGGAGACTGGGGTTTAGAAGGACTGATACAGAAAGCAGAAGTTGGAGAGTGGGGTGCAGTAAGACTGTTGCAGAGAGCAGAGTTCGGAGACTGCAATACACGAGGACTGTTACAGAGAGCAGATGTTGGAGAATGGTTTATAGAAGAACTGTTTCAGAGTGCAAATGTTGGAGACTGGGGTTCAGAAGAACTGTTTCATAGAGCAGGGGTTAGAGAATTGGGTGAAGAAGGACTTTTACAGAGAGCAGAGGTTAGAGAATGGGGTGCAAAAGTAAGGTTGCAGAGTTCAGAGGTTTGAGACAGAGGTGCAAAAGTACTGTTACAGAGAGCAGAGGTTAGAAACCATGGTTCAGAAAAACTTATAAAGAAAAAAGAGGTTTGAGACTGGGGTTCAGAAGGACTGTTACAGAGAGCAGAGGTTGGAGACTGGGGTGCAGAAGAACTGATGTAGAGAACAAATGTTGGAGACTAGGTTGCAGCAGGACCGTTTAAGAAAGCAGAGGTTTTAGACTGAGTTGGAGAAGGAATGTTACAGAGAGCAGAGTGTGAAAACTGGGGTGCAGAACGACCTTACAGAGAACAGAGGTTGGAGACTGCGGTGCAGAAAAAGTGTTAAGGAGAGGAGACTTTGGAGACTGGGGTGCAGTAAGACAGTTGCAGAAAGCAGAGGTTTTAGACAAGGGTGCAGAAGGACATTTGCAAAAACAGAGGTTGGAGTCTTAGGTGCAGAAAAACAGTTACAGAGAGCAGAGTTTGGAGAATCGGGTTCGGAAGGATCTTTGAAGAGAGCAAAAGTTGGAGACTGAGTTGCAGAAGAATCCTTGAAAAGAGCAGAGGTGGAGACTGGGCTGCAGAAGGATCGTTACAGAGAGAAGAGGTGGAAGAGTGCGGTGCAGAAGGACTGTTAAAGAGAGCACAGGTTGGAGACTGGGGTGCAGAAGGAATGTTGCAGAAAGCAGAGGTTGGAAACTGGGGTGCAGAAGGACTGTTGCAGAGAGCAGACGTTTGAGACTGAGATGCAGCAGGACTTTTACACAGAGCAGACGTTTGAGACTGGGGTGAAGAATTATGATACAGAAAACAGAGGTGTGAGACTGGGGTGCAGAAGGACCGTTACAAAGAGCAGAGGTTTCAGACTGGCGTGCAGGAGAACTGTTTCAGATGGCAGATTTTGAAGACTGGGGTGCATAAGGCCTGCTAGAAAAAGCAGAGTTTGGGGACTGGGTTGCAGAAGGATATTACAGAGAGCAATGGTTGGTGACTGTGGTGCAGGAGGAATGTTACAGAGAGCAGTGTTTGGACACTGCGGTGCAGAAGGATAGTGTAGAGAGCAAAGGTTTCAGACTGAGGTGCAGAAGGACTGTTACAGAAAGCAGAGGTTGGAAATTGGAGTACAGAGGGACCATTATAGAGAACAGAGTTTGGAGACTTTGGTGTATAAAGACTGTAACAGAGAGCAGAGGTTGGAGTATATGGGGCAGAAGGACTCTTACAGAGAGCAGATGTTGGAAACTGGGGTGCAGAAGAATTGTTACAGAGAGCAGAGGTTTGAGACTGGGGTGCAGAAGGATTGTTGCAGAGTGCAGATTAAAGACTGGGGTGCAGAAGAACTGTTTCAGAGGGCAGACTTTAGAGACTGAGTTTCAGACAGATCTCACAGAGAAAAGAGTTTGGAGACTGAAGTGCAGAAGGACTGTTACATAGAGTGGAGTTTCGAGACTGAGGTGCAGAAGGATTGTTACATAGAGTGGAGTTTCGAGACTGAGGTGCAGAAGGATCGTTACAAAGAGAAGAGGTTGGAGACTGGGGTGCAGACGGACTTTTACAAAGAGAACATGTTTTATACTCGGGAGCAGAAGGAATGTTTCAGAGAGCAGAGGTTGAAAACTGGGGTGCAGAAGGACTGCTGATGAAAGCAGAGGTAGGAGACTGAGGTGCAGAAGGACTGTTACAGAGAGCAGAGGTTGGAGACTGGGGTGCAGAAGGATTATTGCAGAGAGCAGAGTTTTCAGACTGAGGTACAGAATGACTGTTGCAGAGAGCACATGTTGTAGACTGGGTTGCACAAAGACTGTTGCAGAGAGCAGAGGTTAGAGACTGGGGTGCAGAAGGACCATTACAAAGAGCAGAGGTTTCAGACTGGCATAAAGAAGGACTGTTTTAAAGGGCAGATTTTGAAGACTGGGGTGCATAAGGCCTGCTAGAAAAGGCAGAGTTTGGAGGCTTTGTTGCAGAAGGATCTTACAGAGAGCAATGGTTGGTGACTTTGGTGCAGAAGGAATGTTACAGAGAGCAGTGTTTGGACACTGCGGTGCAGAAGGATAGTGTAGAGAGCAGAGGTTTCAGACTGTGGTGCAGAAGGACTGTTACAGAAAGCAGAGGTTGGAAATTGGAGTACAGAGGGACAATTATATAGAGCAGAGTTGGGAGACCTCGGTGTATAAAGACTGTAACAGAGAGCAGAGGTTGGAGTATATGGGGCAGAAGGACTGTTACAGAGAGCAGAGTTTGGAGACTGGGGTGCAGAAGAATTGATACAGAGAGCAGAGGTTGGAGACTGGGGTGCAGAAGGACTTTTACACAGAGCAGAGCCTGAAGACTGGGGTGCAGAAGGACTGTTGCAGAGAGCAGAGGTTGGAGACTTGGGTTAAGAAGGACTGTTGCAGAGAGCAGAATTTGGAGACAGAGGTTCAGAAGGACTGTTGCAGAGAGCAGAGGATGGAGACTGAGGTGCAAAAAGAGTGTTACAGAGAGCAGAGGTTGGAGACTGGGGTGCAGAATGCCTGTTACGGAGAGCAGAGTGTGGAGAAGGGCTTCAGAAGAACTGCTACAGATCACAGAGTTTAGAGACTTGGTTGAAGAAGGATCTAACAGAGAGCAGATGTTGGGGACCCAGGCGCAGAAGGACTGTTACAGAGAGTAGAGGTTAGAGACTGAGGTGCAAAAGGATCGTAGCAGAGAACAGTGTTTTAAGACTGAGGTGCAGAAGAACTGTTGCAGAGACCACAGGTTGGAGACTGGGGTGCAGAAGGACTGTTGCAGAAAGCAGACGTTGGAGACTGGGGAGTAGAAGGCTTGTTATAGAGAACAGAATTTGGAGACTGGGTTGCAGAAGGCCTTTTGCGGAAAGGAGAGTTCAAAGAAGGGGTGCAGAAGGTCTGTTAGAGAGGGCAGAGTTGGGAGACTGGGTTGCAGAAGGGTCTTACAGAGAGCAGATGTTGGAGACTGAGGTGTAGAATGATCATTGTAGAGAGAAGAAGTTGGAGACTGGGGTGCAGGAGGCCTGTTATAGAGAGCAGAGTTTGAAGACTGTGATGCAGACGGACTATTATAGAGAGCAGAGTTAGGGACTGAGTGGCAGAAGGATCTTACAAACAGCAGAGTTTGGAGACTTAGGTGCAGGAGGACTGTTACAGAGAGCAGTGTCTGGAGACTGGGAATCAGATGGATCCTGAAGAGAGAAGAGTTTTCAGACTGAGGTGTAGCTCGACTGTTATAGAGAGCAGAGGTTGGATACTGAGGTGCAGATGGACTGTTAAGGGGAGCAAATTTTGGAGACTGTGTTGCAGAAGGATCGTACATTGAGCAGAGTTTGGAAAGTGAGGTGCAGAAGGACTGTTACAGAGAGCAGATTTTGAAGTCAGGGGTGCAGAAGGATTGTTGCAGAGAGAAAAATTTTCAGATTGAGGTGCAGAAAGAGTTTTGCAGAGAGTAGATGTTGGAGACTAGGGTGTAGAAGTCTCGTTGCAGAGAGCAGAATTTGGAGACTGCAGTACAGAAGGACTGTTGCAGAGAGAAGAGGTTGGCGACTAGTGTACCCAAAAACTTTTTCAGAGAGCAGGTGTTCGAAACTGTTGTTCAGAAGGACTATTGCAGGGAGCAGAAGATGGAGAATGTGATGCAGGAGGACTTTTGCAGAGAGCAGAGGTTGGAGACTGAGGCACAGAATGACGGATAAAGAAAGCAGAGGTTGGAGACTGGCTTGCAAAAGAACCTTTACACAGAGCAGAGTTTGGAGACTGGGGAGCAGAAGGAGTCTTGCAGAGTACAGAGGTTGGAGACTGGGGAGCAGTTCGACCGTTGCAGAAAGCAGAGTTTGGATACTGGCATGGAGAAGGAATATTACAGAGAGCAGTGTTTGGTAACTGGGGTCAGAAGGATCTTTCAGAGAGCAGACGTTGGAGACTGGGGTTAAGAAGGATCGTTGCAGAAAGCAGACTTTGGACACTGAGGTGCAGAAGGATTGTTGCAGAGAGCAGATGTTGGAGACTGGGGTGCAGAAGGACTGTTTAGAGAGCAGATGTTGGAGACTGGGATGCAGAAGGACTCCTTCAGAGAGCAGCGGTTGAAGACTGAGGTGGAGAAAGACTGTTACAGAGAACAGAGTTTGGAGACTGGGGTGCAGAAGGACTGTTGCAGAGAGCAGAGGTTTAAGACTGAGGTATAGAAGGATCATTGCAGAGAGCAGAGTTGGAGTTGGGATGCAGAAGCACTGTTACACAGAGCACACGTTGCAGACTGTGGTGAAGAAGGAATTTTGCAGACACCAGAGGTTGTAGACTGGGGTGCATAATGACTGTTGCAGATAGCAGAGTTTGGATATGAGGTGCAGAAAGACTGTTACAGAGAGCAGAGTTTGTAGACTGGCGTGCAGAAGGACTGATACAGAAAGCAGAGTTTGGGCGGTAGAGTCCCACCACCCACAGCGGACACTCCACCAAGGGAATCAGCAGTCAGCATCTTGAACAGCTGAAATATCCACCGCCATTCTCTGACAGATCAACAAAAAAACAGCCAAAACGAAACCTGTCTAGCTAGCGCTGGGGAGGGGCAAGCAGGAAAAATCCAAAGGACAGAGTGCCTTGGATCCCAATTCCCAACTGTGGGACCCCGGAGATCCAGGCCCACTGATTCGTGTGGCCTGCCCTGCGGCTACAGAAGGCGTGGCGCCCCAGGGAAGCCATTAATTAGCAAGCAGGGAGACGCTCGGCTGTGATCAGGTGGAATCCCACCAGCCAAGCCCACACTGACCCCCGGGCTGAGTACGGGAGTTTAGACGGGGAAGGAAGCGGTACAGTCCCATCCCCCACAGCAGACACTCCACCAAGGGAATCAGCAGTCAGCATCTTGAACAGCTGAAATATCCACCGCCATTCTCCGGCAGATCAAAAACAAAACAGGTGTGTGGCACTCAGCCCATCCCCCATACATCGGGAACTCGCATAAAATCTCTCCTAGGCTTGCTGGGGGAGGGAGAATCAGAGTGAGCCTGCATAAAGACTAGGGGGGAACTAGAGGCACCTGACCTGCAAACCCCCCTACCCATCTGCAGCCAAAAGGAAACCTGTCTAGCTAGCGCTGGGGGTGGGGCAAGCAGGAAAAATCCAAAAAACAGAGTGCCTGGGATCCCAATTGCCAACTGTGGGACCCCGGAGATCCAGGCCCACTGATTTGTGCGGCCTGCCCTGCAGCTACAGAAGGCTAGCAGGAGAAACCAGGAGGCTAGAGGCAAGGATTTCGAGACTGGGCAGCTGAAAATTGCAGGCCCGCTGGCGACAGTTCACCCACTGCCCGCACAATTGGGCGGTAGGAGAACACCCGGCCGCAGGTAACCGATCACCCGCCCGCGGCCTGTGATACTGGGCGGCTAGAGACGGCCTGCCTGCCGCGACTGGGAGCTGAAATCAAACAGAGACAGTCCAGTCACACCACCTCATCAGGACACCCAGGCAAGGAACTGGGGCCAGTCATAGCAAAGTAGTGTGGTCACTGGAGCTCGGACGTCGGATCTTCCTTCACAGTGGAATCCAAGTCAGAAGGAATAGTTTAACAACACTAAGGAGAGGCATCAGAGTAATACAGAACCAAAACAAATCTATAGAAGAGAGTAGAAACACGACAATCAAATAGAGCTGCAAAGCAACGGGGACAACATGAGAAAACAAGGGAAAAAAGGAGTACAAACAATGCAAGACAACTTAATTCTATAAGAGGACATAGAAACATCAGAAGCAGGGATAGGGAAAGAACTCAAGGCATACCTAACTCAAATGGAAAGGAATATTAGAGAAGACATGAGACAGCAAGTCCAAGCAATAAAAATATATATTGAAAATGAATAAAACAAACAAATTCAAATGGCAAAGAACGAGCTCTACCAGGAGATAGAGATCTTAAAAAAGAATCAAACTATAATCCTAGAATTGCAGGAAACTATAAACCAAATTAAAAACTCAAACGAGAATATTACAAATAGACTTGAACAAGTAGAAGTCAGAACATCAGATAATGAAGACAAGGTTTATCAACTTGAAAAGAGTATAGTCAACACAGAAAAGATGCTTAAATCCCATGAGCAATCTATTCAAGAGATATGGGATGTCATTAAAAAACCAAATTTGAGAGTCATCGGGATAGAAGAAGGCACAGAGATTCAAACCAAAAAAATGGACAGCATATTAAATGAAATAATTGTAGAAAACTTCCCAGAGATGAAAGATGGAATGGATTGCCAAATCCTGGAAGCCTACAGGACCCCAAACATTCAAAACTATAATAGACCAACTCCAAGACACATAATTATGAAGATAGCCTAGATACAGGACAAGGAGAGAATATTAAAAGCTACCAGAGAAAAGACACAGATTACATTCAGAGGTAAACCAATTAGGTTAACGACTGATTTCTCAGCACAGACATTGAAAGCGAGAAGATCCTGGAACAATGTATTTCAAACGCTGAAAAATAATGGATTTCAACCAAGAATACTGTATCCAGCAAAATTGAGCTTCAGATTTGACAACAAAATTAATATCTTTCACGATAAACAAAAGCTAAAAGAATTTGCAGCAAGAAAACCAGCACTGCAAAACATTCTGAGCAATATACTACAAGAAGAGGAATTGAAAAATAGTGCCCAAAACTAACAACAAGAGGTATCTCAGTAAAGGAGGAGGAAAATAACCAAAAAAGTAAAACTAGCCAAACTAAAATAAATAAATAAAGAAGCATGACTGGATGTACAAATCATATCTCAATTGTAACTTTAAATGTTAATGGCCTAAACTCACCAATCAAGAGACATAGGCTAGCAACCTGGATCAAAAAAACAAATCCAACAATAAGCTGCCTTCAGGAGACTCATATGATAGGAAAAGACATACACAGGCTGAAGGTAAAAGGTTGGGAAAAATCATACCACTCACATGGCCCTCGGAAGCAAGCAGGATTGGCCATACTCATATCAAATAAAATCAACTTCAAACCTAAGTTAATTAAGAAGGATAAAGAAGGACACTATATACTGTTAAAAGGGACCATCCACCAACAAGACATAACAATTATCAATTTGTATGCACCAAACAATGGAGCTGCATTCTACATAAAACAAACGCTCCTCAAGTTCAAGAGTCAAATAGACCATAACACAATAATTACGGGTGACTTCAACACACCACTCTCGCCATTAGACAGATCCTCTAGACAAAAACTGAATAAAGAAACTATAGAACTCAACAGCACAATCAATAACCTAGACCTAACTGACATATATAGAATATACCAACCATCATCAAGTGGATACACGTTCTTCTCAGCAGCACATGGATCCTACTCAAAAATAGACCATATATTATGCCATAAGGCAAATCTTAGTAAATATAAAAGTGTGGAGATAATACCATGCACCATATCTGACCATAATGGAATGAAATTGGAAATCAATGATAAAAAAAGGAAGGAAAAATCCTACACCACATGGAAAATGAACAATATGTTATTGAATGATCAATGGGTTACAGAAGACATAAAGGAAGAGATAAAAAAATTCTTAGAGTCAAATGATAATACAGACACAACATACCGGAATCTATGGGACACAATGAAAGCAGTTTTAAGAGGGAAATTCATATCCTGGAGTTCTTTCATCAAAAAAAGAAAAAAACCAACAAATAAATGAACTCACACTACACCTCAAAAACCTAGAATAGGAAGAACAAAACAACAGCAATTGTAGTAGAAGACAAGAAATAATTAAAATTAGAGCAGAAATAAACGAAATTGAAACAAAAAAAACCATTGAAAAAAATGATAAAACTAAAAGATGGTTCTTTGAAAAAATAAATAAGATAGACAAGCCCGTAGCTATGCTAACAAAAAAAAGAAGAGAGAGAACTCAAATTACTAATATACGGGATGAAAAAGGCAATATCACAACAGACACTACAGAAATACAGAAGATAATTAGAAAGTATTTTGAAACCCTATATTCTAATAAAATAGAAGATAGCGAGGATATCAATAAATTTCTTAAGGCATATGATTTGCCCAGATTGAGACAGGAAGACACACACAATTTAAACAGACCAATAACAAAGGAAGAAATAGAAGAAGCCATCAAAAGACTACCAACCAAGAAAAGCCTTGGACCTGATGGGTATACAGCGGAGTTCTACAAAACCTTCAAAGAAGAACTAATACCAATACTTTTCAAACTATTTCAAGAAATAGAAAAAGAAGGAGCTCTTCCAAATTCATTCTATGAGGCCAACATCACCCTGATCCCAAAACCAGACAAAGACACTTCAAAGAAAGAAAACTACAGACCAATATCTCTAATGAACTTGGATACAAAAATTCTCAATAAAATTCTGGCGAATCGAATACAAAAACATATCAGAAAACTTGTGCACCATGATCAAGTAGGATTCATCCCTGGGATGCAAGGCTGGTTCAATATACAGAAATCAATACATGCTATTCACCACATAAATAGGCTCAAAGACAAGAACCATATGATCATCTCGATAGATGCAGAAAAAGCATTTGACAAAATACAACATCCCTTTATGTTCAAAACATTAGAAAAACTAGGGATATCAGGAACTTACCTCAACATTGTAAAAGCTATATATGCTAAACGTCAGGCGAGCATCATCCTAAACGGAGAAAAACTGAAGGCATTCCCTCTAAAATCTGGAACAAGACAGGGATGTCCTCTATCACCACTTCTATTCAATTTAGTTCTCGAAGTACTAGCCAGAGCAATTAGACAGACAAAAGAAATTAAAGGCATAAAAATAGGAAAAGAAGAAATTAAATTATCGCTATTTGCAGATGACATGATAATTTACTTAACAGACCCAAAAGGATCTACAAAGAAGCTGCTAGAGTTAGTAAATGAATTCAGCAAAGTGGCAGGATATAAAATCAACACGCACAAATCAAAGGCATTCCTGTATATCAGCAACAAAACCTCTGAAATGGAAATAAGGAAAACCACTCCATTCACAATATCCTCAAAGAAAATAAGATACTTGGGAATCAACCTAACAAAAGAGGTGAAAGATTTATACAATGAAAACTACAGAACCTTAAAGAGAGAGAAAGAAGAAGATCTCAGAAGATGGAAAAATGTACCCTGTTCATGGATAGGCAGAACTAACATCATCAAAATGGCGATATTACCCAAAGTTATCTACAGGTTTCATGCGATGCCAATCAGAATCCCAAAGACATTTCTTGTAGAAATAGATAAAGCAATCATGAAATTCATATGGAAAAACAAAAGACCCAGAATAGCAAAAGCAATTCTAAGCAGGAAGTGTGAATCTGGAGGTATAGCGATACCAGAGCTCAAACTGTACTACAAAGCAATAGTAACAAAAACAGCATGGTACTGGTACCAAAACAGGCTGGTGGACCAATGGTACAGAATAGAGGACACAGAGACTAATCCACAAAGTTACAACTATCTTATATTTGATAAAGGGGCTAAAAACATGCAATGGAGGAAGGATAGCATCTTCAACAAATGGTGCTGGAAAAATTGGAAATCCATATGCAACAAAATGAAATTGAACCCCTTTCTCTCGCCAGCCACAAAAGTTAACTCAAAATGCATCAAGGAGCTAGATATAAAAACAGAGACACTGCGCCTGATAGAAGGAAAAGTTGGCTACGATCTACATATTGTGGGGTCGGGCTCCAAATTCCTTAATAGAACGCCCGTAGCCCAAGAGTTAATGACAAGAATAAACAAATGGGACCTACTTAAACTAAAAAGTTTTTTCTCAGCAAGAGAAACAGTAAAAGAGGTAAATAGAGAGCCTACATCCTGGGAACAAATTTTTACCCCTCACACCTCAGATAGAGCCCTAATATCCAGAATGTACAACGAACTCAAAAAATCAAACAATAAGATAACAAATTATCCAATAAACAAATGGGCCAAGGACCTGAATAGACACTTCTCAGAGGAGGACATACAATCAATCCACAAGCACATGAGAAAATGCTCAACATCTCTAGCAATCAGAGAAATGCAAATCAAAACCACCCTAAGATACTATTTCACTCCTGTAAGATTGGCAGCCATTATGAAGTCAAACAACAATAAGTGTTGGCGAGGATGTGGGGAAAAGGGCACACTTGTTCACTGCTGGTGGGACTGCAAAATGGTGAGGCCAATTTGGAAAGCAGTATGGAGATTCCTGGGAAAGCTGGGAATGGATCCACCATTTGACCCAGCTATTGCCCTTCTTGGACTATTCCCTGAGGACCTTAAAAGAGCACACTATATGGATACGGCCACATCAATGATTATAGCAGCACAATTCACAATAGCTAGACTGTGGAACCAACCTAGATGCCCTTCAATAGATGAGTGGATAAAAAAATTGTGGCAGCTATACACAATGGAGTATTATGCAGCACTAAGAAACGACAAAATCATAGAATTTGCAGGGAAATGGAGGGCATTAGAGCAGATTATGCTAAGTGAAGCTAGCCAAGCCCTAAAAAACAAATGTCAAATGTCTTCTTTGATATAAAGAGAGCCACTAAGAATAGAACAGGAAGGAAGAGCATGAGGAAAAGACTACCAGTAAACTAAGACGAATGGGGGGAGAGAAAGGAAGAGAGAAGGGAAAACATATGGAAATGGTAGGAGACCTTCAGTGATACAGAAAATTATAAGAGGTTATGAGGGGCAAGGGGGTGGGGGGAAAAAGGGGAGAGAATTGAACAACAGCAGAGGAGGTAGAGAGGGAAGATGGGAGGGGAGGGGAGGGGAGGGGGGATAGTAGGGGATAGGAAAGGTAGCAGAATACAACAGTCACTAATATGCCATTATGTAAAAATGTGAGTATGTAACAGAAGTGAGTCTGTATTATGTATTTGGGGAGTTCAAAACCCAATTGAGTCGAATGTATGAAAGATGATATGTCTTGAGCTCTGTAATGTTTTGAACAATCAATAAAAAAAATAAAATTAAAAAAAAAAGAAAGCAGAGTTTGGAGACTGGGGTGCAGAAGGACTGTTACAGAGAGAAGTGTTTGGAGACTGCGGTACCGAAGGACTGTTACAGAGAATAGAGTTTTGCGACTGGGGTGCAGAAGGAGTGTTGCAAAGAACAGAGTTTGGAGACTGAGGTGCAGAAGGACTGTTTTGGAGAGCAGAGTTTTTAGAAAGGTTGCAGAAGGATGTTACAGAGAGCAGAGATTGTAGACTGAGGTGCAGTAGGACTGTTACAGAGAGAAGAGGTTGGAGACTGGGGTGCAGAAGGATTGTTATAGAGAACAGACTTTGGAGACTGGGGTGCAGAAGGCCTGTTATGGAGAGGGGAGATGGAGAAGGCATGCAGAAAGACTGTTACAGAGGGCAGAGTTTGGAGACTCTGTTGCAGAAGAAACTTACAGAGAGCAGATGTTGGAGAGTGAGGTGCAGAGGGACTGTAACAAAGAGTAGAGGTTGGAGACTGAGGCACAGAAAGATTGTTACAGAGAGCAGAGTTTGGAGACTGGGGTGCAGAAGGACTGTTGCAGATACCAGAGGTTGGAGACTGGGGTGTAGAAAAACTGTTGCAGAAACCAGAAGTTGGAATCTGAGGTGCTGAAGGACTGTTGCAGAGTGCAGATGTAGGAGACTGTGATGAAGAAGGACTGAAACAAAGAGCAGAGGTTTGCGACTGGGGTGAAAAAAAACTGATAAAGAGAGCAGTGTTTGGAGACTGGGGTGCAGAAGGCCTGTTACAGAGAGCAGAGTTTTGAGACTGGGGTGCAGAAGGATCGTTGAAGACAGCAGAGTTTCCAGACTCAGGTGCAGAAGGACTGTTACAGAGATCAGATGTTGGAGACTTGGGTGCAGAAGGACTGTTACAGAGAGGAGATGTTGGAGACTCGGATGCAGAAGAATCGTTGCAGAGAGCAGAGTTTGGACACTGGGGTACAGAAGGATTTTTAGACAGAGCAGAGGTTGAAGAATGAGGTGAAAAAGGACTGTTATACTGAGCAGATATGGGAGACAGGGGTGCAGGACTGATACAGAGAGCAGATATGGGAGACAGGGTTGCAGGACTGATACAGAGCAGAAGTGAAGACTAAGGTACAGAAGGACCGTTACAGAGAGAAGAGGTTGGAGACTCGGGTTAAAAAGGATTATTGCAGAGAGCAGAGTTTTCAGACTGAAATACTGAAGAACTGTTGCAGAGAGCAGATGTTGGAGAATGGGGTGTACAAGGACTGTTGCAGCGAACAGAGTTTGGAGAATGGTGTGAAGAGGGTTCGTTGCAGAGAGCAGAGGATGGAGACTGGGGTGCAGAAGGATCGTTGCAGAGAGCAGAGGTTCAAGACTGGGGTGCAGAAGGATCATTACAGAGAGCAGTGGTTGGAGACTGGGGTGCAGAAGGTCTTTTAAAGAGAGCAGAGTTTGGAGAGTGAGGTGCAGAAGAACGGTCACAGAGAGCAGAGTTTGGATACTGGGTTTCAGAAGGATCTTACATAGAGCAAAGGTTGGAGACTGAGGTGTACAAGCACAGTTACAGAGAGTAGAGTTTGGAGACTCAGGTGCAGAAGGACCGTTGCAGAGACCAGAGGTTGGAGACTGAGGTGCAGAGGATTGTTACAGAGAGCAGAGTTTGGAGACTGGGATCTATAAGGACTGTAACAGAGAGCAGAGGTTTGAGAGTAAGGTGCAGTGGGACAGTTACACAGAGCACAGGTTGGAGACTGTGGTGCAGATGGACTGATACAGAAAGCAGAGGTTGGAGACTAGGGTGTAGAAGTACCCTTACAGAGAGCAGAGGTTGGAGAATGCAGTAAAGAAGGACTGTTATAGAGAGCAGAGGTTGGAGACTGGGGTGGAGAAGGACTGTGGCAGAGAGCAAATTTTGGAGACTGGGGTGCAAAAGGACTGTTGCAGACAGCAGTGGTTGGAGACTGGCTAGCAGAAGGACTGTTGCAGAGAGCAGAGGTTGCAGATTGAGTTGCAGAAGGACTGTTAGATAGGGAAGTGTTTGGTGACGGTGGTGCAAAACGACTTATACAGAAAGCAGAGGTTGGATACTTGGGTGCATAAGGACTCTTACAGAGACCAGAGGTTGGAGAAGGCGGTACAGAGGACTGTTATAGAGAGCTGAGGTTGGAGACTGAGTTGCTGAAGGACTGTTTAAGAGAGCAGATGTTGGAGACTTTTGTGCAGAAGGACTGTTGCATAGAGCAGAGATTTGAGACTGAGGTACAGAAGGACTGTTACAGAGAGCAGAGGTTGGACTCTGGGGTGCAGATGGATTATGGCAGAGAGCAGAGTTTTCAGACTGAGGTACAAAATAACTGTTTCAGGAAGAAGATGTTGGAGACTAAGGTTCACAAGAACTGTTGTAGCTAGCAGAGGTTTCAGACTGGGGTGCAGAAGGATCGTTGCAGAGAGCAGAGGTTCAAGACTGGGGTGCGGAAGGATCGTTACAGAGAGCAGAGTTTGGAGACTGGCGTACAGAAGGACTTTTACAGAGAGCACAGGTTGGAGAATGGGGTGCAGAAGGAATGTTGCAGAGAGCAGAGGTTGGAGACTTGGGTGCAGAAGGACTGTTGCAGAAAGCAGAGTTTGGAGACTGAGGTGCAGAAGGATTGTTGCAGAGAGCAGATTAAAGACTGGGGTGCAGAAGAACTGTTTCAGAGGGCAGACTTTAGAGACCGAGTTTCAGACAGATCTCACAGAGAAAAGAGTTTGGAGACTGAGGTGCAGAAGGACTGTTACATAGAGTGGAGTTTCAAGACTGAGGTGCAGAAGGATCGTTACAAAGAGAAGAGGTTGGAGACTGGGGTGCAGACGGACTTTTACAAAGAGAACATGTTTTATACTGGGGAGTAGAAGGAATGTTTCAGAGAGCAGAGGTTGAAAACTGGGGTGCAGAAGGACTGCTGCTGAAAGCAGAGGTAGGAGACTGAGGTGCAGAAAAACTGTTACAGAGAGCAGAGGTTGGAGACTGGGGTGCAGAAGGATTATTGCAGAGAGCAGAGTTTTCAGACTGAGGTACAGAATAATTGTTGAAGAGAGCAGATGTTGTAGACTGGGTTGCACAAAGACTGTTGCAGAGAGCAGAGGTTAGAGACTGGGGTGCAGAAGGATCGTTGCAGAGAGCAGACCTTGAAGACTGGATTGCAGATGGACTGATACAGAGAGCAGAGGTTGAAGACTGGGGTGCAGAAGGCTTGTTACAGAAAGCAGAATTTGGAGACTGGGGTGATGAAGGACTGCTACAGAGAGCAGAGATTGGAGACTAGGTTGCAGAACGATCTTAAAGAGAGCAGAGGATGGAGACTGAGGCACAAAAGCACTGTTACAGAGAGTAGAAGTTGGAGACTGAGTTGCAGAAGGACCGTTGCAGAGAGCAGAGGTTGAAGACTGAGGTGCATAAGCATTGTTACAGAGATCGGATGTTGGAGACTGGGGTGCAGAAGGACTGTTACAGACAGCAGAGTTTTCAGACTTGTTTTCAGAAGGGTCTTACAGAGAGCATAGGTAGGAGACACAGGTACAGAAAGAGTGTTACAGCGAGCAGAGGTTGGAGACTGGGGTGCAGATGGATTGTTGCAGAGAGCAGATTTTTCAGACTGAGGTACAGAAGAACTGTTGCAGAGAGCAGATGTTGGAGACTGGGTTGCACAAGGACTATTTCAGGCAGCAGAGGTTGGAGACTGGGGTGCAGAAGGATCGTTGCAGAGAGCAGAGGTTGGAGACTGGGTGCAGATGGACTGATACAGAGAGCAGAGGTTGAAGACTGGGGTGCCCAAGGCCTGTTACAGAGAGAAGAGGTTGGAGACTGGAGTGCAGAAGGATTTTACATAGAGCAGAGGTTGGAGACTGAGGTGCAAAAGCACTGTTTAAGAGAGTAGAGGTTGAAGACTGAGGTGCAGAAGGACCCTTGCAAAGAGCAGAGTTCGGAGACTGAGGTGCAGAAGGATAGTTACAGAGAAAAGAGGTTGGAGACTAGGGTGCAGAAAAACTTTTGCAGAGAGCAGAGGTTTTAGACTAGGGTGTAGAAGGACTGTTACAGAGAGTATAGTTTGGAGATTGAGGTCCAGAAGGACTGTTACAGAGAGCAGAGGTTGGAGACTGGGGTGGAGAAGGACTGTTGAAGAGAGCAGGTGCTGGAGACTGGGGTGCAAAAGGACAGTTGCAGAGAGAAGAGGATGGAGACTGGGGTGTGGAAGGATCCCTGGGGCGAGCAGAGTATGGAGACTGGTTTGTACAAGGACTGTTACACAGATCAGAGGTTGGAGACTATGGTTTAGAAGGACTTTTTCAGAGAGGAGATGTTGGAGACTTGGGTGAAGAAGAACTGTTGCATAGAGCAGAGGGTGGAGACTGAGATGCAGATGACTGTTACAGAAAGCAGAGTTTGAAAACTGGGGTGCAGAAGGACTGTTACAGAGAGCAGACTTTGGAGACTGTGGTGCAGAAGGATCGTTGCAGAGAGCAGAATTTGGAGACTTGGGTTCAGAAGGATGGTTAGAGAGAGAAGAGTTTGGAGACTGTGGTGCAGAAGGACTTATACTGAGAGCACATGTTGGAGACTGGGGTGCAGAAGGACTTAAACAGAGAGCACAGGTTAAAGACTGATGTGCAGAAAAACTGTTGAAGAGAGCAAAGTTAGGAGACTGGGGTGCAGAAGGAGTGTTCCAGAGAGCATAAGTCTGAGACTGAGGTTCAGAAGGACCCTTACAGAGAGCAGAAGTTGGAGACTCTGGTACAGAGGAGTGTTACAGAGAGCAGAGTTTGGAGACAGGTGTGCAGAAGGATCTTACAGCGAGCATAGGTTGGAGATTGGGGTGCAGAAGGATCATTGCAGAGAGCAGAGGTTGGAGACTGGAATGAAGAAAGACTGATACAGATAACAGAGGTTGGAGACTGGGGTGCAGAAGGCCTGTTACAGAGAGCAAAGTTCGGAGACTGGTGTGCAGAAGGACTGTTACAGAGAGCAGAGATTTAATACTGGGTTGCAGGAGGATGTAACAGAGAGCAGAGGTTGGAGATTGAGGTGCAGAAGTCCCATTACAGAGAGCAGTGCTTGGAGACTGAGGTACAGAAAGACAGTTACAGAGAGCAGAGTTTAAAGACTGGGTTTCAAAAGGATCTTACAAAGAGCAGAGTTTGGAGACTGAAGTAAAGAAGTACTGTTACAGAGAGCAGAGGTTGGAGACTCGGGTGCAGAAAGATAATTGCAGAGAGCAGAGTTTTCAGACTGAGGTACAGAAAAACTGTTGCAGAGATCAGATGTTGGAGATTGGGGTGCACAAGGACTGTTGCAGTGAGCATAGATTGGGGACTGGGTGCAGAGGGATCGTTGCAGAGAGCAGAGGTTGGAAAGCGGGGTGCAGAAAACCTTTTACAGAGAGCAGAGATTGGAGACTGAGGTGCAGAAGGACTGTTACAGAGAGCAGAGATTGGAGACTGGGGTTCAGAAGGACTGTTGCAAAGCAGATTATGGAGACTAGTGTGTAGAAGGACTGTTCCAGAGAGCAGAGGTTGTAGACTGGTGTGTAGGAGCATCATACAGAAAGCAGAGTTTGAAGACTGAGGTGCAGAAGGACTGTTGCAGAGATCGGATATTGGAGACTGGGGTCCAGAAGGACTGATACAGAGGGCAGAGTTAGGAGACAGGGGTTCAGAAGCATCTTACAGTGAGCGATGTTTGGAGACTGAGGTGCAGTAAGACTGTTGAAGAGAGCAGAGGTTGTAGACTGGGGTGCAGAAGGACTGTTATAAAGAGCAGAGTTTGGAGACTAGGGAGCAGAAGGACTGTTGCAGAGTATAGAGTTTTGAAACTGGGGTGCAGCAGGACCGTTCCAGAAAGCAGAGGTTGGAGACTTTCGTGGAGAAGGAATATTACAGAGAGCAGATTTTGGAAACTGGGGTGCAGAAGGATTTTTCAGAGAGCAGAGGTTGGAGACTGAGGTGCAGAAGGACTGTTACAGAGAAAGCGGTTGGAGACTGGGGTACAGAAGGATTGTTGCAGAGAGCAGAGGTTTAAGACTGAGGTACAGAAAGATCGTTGCAGAGAGCAGACGTGGAGACATGGCTGCAGAAGGACTGATACACAGAGCACATGTTGCAGACTGGGGTGCAGAAGGAATGTTGTAGACAGCAGCGGTTGAAGACTGGGGTGCATAAGGACTGTTGCAGAGAGCAGAGTTGGGTATGAGGTGCATAAGGACTGTTACAGAGAGCAGAGTATGTAGACTGGGGAGCAGAAGGACTGATACAGAAAGCCGAGGTTGGAGACTGGGGTGCAGAAGGAGTGTTGCAAAGAACAGAGGTTGGAGACTGAGGTGCAGAAGGACTGTTACAGAGAGCAGAGTTTTTAGACAATGTTGCAGAAGGATCTTACACAGAGCAGAGTTTGTAGACCGAGGTGCAGCGGGACTGTTAAAGAGAGCAAAGGTTGGAGACTGGGGTTCAGAAGGCCTGTTATGGAGAGCAGAGTTTGGAGAAGGGCTGCAGAAGGACTTTTACTGATGGCAGAGTTTGGAGACTTGGTTTCATAAAGATTTTACAGAGAGCAGATGTTGGAGACTGAGGTGCAGAAGGACTGTTACAGAGAGTGGAGTTTGGAGACTGAGTTTCAGAAGGATCGTTGCAGAGAACAGAGGTTGGAGATTGGGGTACAGAAGGATCGTTGCAGTCAGCAGGGTTTCCAGACTGAGATGCAGAAGGACTCTTACACAGAGCAGAGGTTGAAGACTGAGGTGAAGAAGGACAGTTACAGAGAGCAGATGTGGGAGACAGGGGTGCAGGACTGATACAGAGCAGAAGTTGGAGACTGAGGTACAGAAGGACTGTTACAGAGAGCAGAGGTTGGAGACTTGGGTGCAGAAACACTGTCACAGAGAGTAGAGGTAGGAGACTGGGGTTCAGAAGGACTGTTGCAGAGAGCAGAGGTTTTAAAATTGGGTGTAGAAGGAATGTTGCAGAGAGTAGAGGTTGGATACTAAGGTGCAGAAGGACAGTTACACAGAACAAAGGTTGGAGACTCTGGTGCAGAAGGACTAATAGAGAAAGCAGAGTGTGGAGACTCGTGTGCAGAAGGACCCTCACAGAGAGCAGTAGTTGGACACTGCAGTAAAGAAAGACTGTTAAAAAGAGCAGAGGTTGGAGACAGGGGTGGAGAAGAACTGTTTAGAGAGCAGATGTTGGAGACTGGTGTGCAAAAGGACTGTTGCAGAGAGCAGAGAATGGAGACTGGCGTTCAAAAGGACTGTTTCAGAAAGCAGAGGTTGCAGAATGAGTTGCAGAAGGACTGATACAGAGGGCATAGTTTGGAGACTGTGGTTCAAAAGGACTGATACAGAAAGCAGAGGTTGGATACTGGAGTACATAAGAACATTTACGGAGAAAAGAGTTTGGAGACTACTGTACAGAAGGACTGTTGCAGAGAGCATGAGTTAGAGACTGGGTGCAGAAGGATTATTGGGGTGAGAAGATTATGGAGACTGGGTTGTAGAAGGAATGTTGCAGAGAGCAGAGTTTATAGACTGGGTTGTAGAAGGTCTGCTGCAGAGAGCAGACTTTGGAGACTGGGTTGCAGAAGCACTGTTGCATAAAGCATAGGTTGTAGACAGGTGTGCAGAATTATCTTACAGAGAGCATAGGTTGGATACTGAGGTGCAGAAGGACTGTTGTATAGCAGATTATGGAGACTAAGGTGTAGATGGACTTGTTTCTGAGAGCAGAGGTTGTAGACTGGGGTGCAGAAGCATCATACAAAGAGAATAGTTTGGAGACTGAGGTGAAGAAGCACTGTTGCAGAGAGCAGAGATTGGAGACTGGGGTGCAGAAAGACTGATACAGAGGGCAGAGTTGGGAGACTGGGGTGCAGAAGCATCATAAAGCGAGCGAAGTATGGACACTTGGTGCAGAAAGACTGTTGCAGACAGCAGATGTTGGAGACTGGGGTGCAGAAGGACTGTTAAAGAGAGCAGAGTTTGGAGACTTGGGTGCAGAAGTCCTGTTACAGAGAGCAGAGGTTGGAGACTGCAGTACAGAAGGACTGTTACAGAGAGCAGATGTTGTAGACTGTGGTGCAGAAAGACTGTTGCAGAGTACAGCAGTTGGAAACTGGGGTGCATAAGGAACATTGCTGAGAGAAGAGGTTGGAGACTGATGTGCAGAAGGATTGTTACAGGGAGCATAATTTGGAGACTGAGGTGCAGAAGAACTGTTACAGAGAGTAGAGTTTGGAGACTTGGGTGCAGAAGGACTGATACAGAGAGCAGAGTTTGGAGACTGGGGTACAGAAGGAATGTTTCAGAGTGCAGAGTTTTAAACTGGCGTGCAGAAAGACTGTTGCAAAGAGCAGAGATTGCAGACGGGGTGCAGAAGGACTGTTACAGAGAGCAGAGGTTGAAGGCTGTGGTGCAGAAGGACTGATACAGAAAGCAGAGTTTGGAGACGGGGATGAAGAAAGACCTTTACAGAGATCAGAGGTTGGATACAGGTGGGCAGAAGGATCTTAAAGGAAGCAGAGGTTTGAGAATGGGTTGTAGAAGGAGTGTTGCAGAAAGCAGAGGTTGGATACTGGGGTGCAGAAGGACTGTTGCAGAGAGCAGAGGTTAAAGACTGTGGTGCAGAAGGACTGTTACAGAGAGCAGAGTTTGGACACTGGGGTGAAGAAGGATCGTTGCAGAGAGCAGATATTGGAGACTCGTGTTCAGAAGGACTGTTAAAGAGAACAGAGGTTGGAGACTGAGGTGAAGAATGACTGTGACAGAGAGCAGATTTTGGAGACTGGGGTGCAGAATTATTGTTGCAGACAGAAGAGGTTGGAGACTGGGTTTCAGAAGGACTATTGCAGAGAGCAGAATTTGGAGACTTAGGTGCAGAAGGACTGTTATAGAGAGCAGAGGTTGGAGACTGGGATGCAGAAGAACTGTTGCAGAGAACTGAGGTTGAAGACTTGGGTGCAGAAGGATCGTGGAAGAGAGCAGAATTTTCAGTTGAAGTGCAGAAGGACTAATGCAGAGAGTAGATTTTGGAGACTGGGGTGCAGAAGGACTGTTGCAGAGAGCAGAGGTTGGAGATTTGTGTGCAGAAGGACTGTTCCAGAAAGGAGATGTTGGAGACTGGGGTGCAGAAAGCCTGTTACAGAGAGCAGAGTTTAGAGAAGGGGTGCAGAAGGACTGTTACAGAGAGCAGATTTTGGAGATTGGTTTGCAAAAGTATCTTTCAGAGAGTAGAGGTTGGATACTGAGATGCATAAGGACTGTTACAGAGAGTAGAGGTTGGATACTGAGGTGCAGATGGACAACTGCAGAGAGCAGAGATTGAAGACTGAGGTGCAGAAGGACTGTTTCACAGAGCAGAGGTTGGAGACTGAGGTGCAGAATGACTGATACCGAAATCAGAGTTTAGAGACTGGGGTGAAGAAGGACCATTACACAGAGCAGAGTTTGGAAACTTCGGTGCAGAAGAACTGTTACAGAGAGCAGAGGTTGGGGACTGGGGTGCAGAAGAACTCTTGTAGAGAGCAGACGTATTAGTATGGGGTGCAGAAGGATTGTTGCAGAGTGCAGAGGTTGGAGACTGAGGTGCAGAAGGACTGTTACAGAGAGCAGAGGTTGGAGACTGGGGTGCAGAAGGACTGTTGCAGAAAACAGAGGTTGGCGACTTAGGTGCAGAAGCACCTTTGAAGACAGCAGAGGTTGGAGACTGTGGTGCAGAAGGATCTTACAGAGAGCAGAGGTTGGAGACTTAAGTGCAGAACGACTGTTGTAGAGAGCAGACATAGGAGACTGGGGTGCAGAAGGATTGTTGCAGAGAGCAGAGTTTGGAGACTGGGGTGCACGACTGATAAGAAAGCAGAGATTGGAGACGGGGGTGCCGAAGGACCGTTACAGAGATCTGAGATTGGATACTGGGGTGTAAGAAGACTTTTACAAAGAGCAAAGATTGGAGACTGGGCAGTGGAAGGACTGTTGCAAAAACAGAGGTTTAAAACAGGGTTGCAGAAGGACCTTTGCAGAGAGCAGAGTTTGGAGACTGAGGTGCAGAAGGATTGTTACAGAGAGCAGAGTTTGGAGACTGCAGTACAGAAGAACTGTTACAGAGAGTAGAGTTTGGACACTGGGGTACCGATGCATGTTACAGCGAGCAGAGGTTGGAGAGTGGGGTGAAGAAGGACCTTTGCAGAGAGCAGAATTTGGAGACTGGGGTGCAGAAGGATTGTTACAGAGAACAAAGTTTGGATATTGAGGTGGAGAAGGACTGTTGCATAGAGCAGAAGTTGGAGATTTAGGTACAGAAAGACTATTGCAGAGAGCAGAAGTTGGAGACTGAGGTGCAGAAGGACTGTTACAGAGAGCAGATGATTGAGACAGGGGTGCAGAAGGAATGATACAGAAAGCAGAGTTTGGCGACTGGGGTACAGGAGGACCATTACAGAGAGCAGAGGTTGGAGTCTGCACTACAGAAGGACTGTTACAGAGAGCAGAGGTCTGAGACTGGGGTGCAGACGGACTGTTACAGAGATTAGATGATCAAGACTGGGTTTCAGTAGGACTTTAGCAGAGAGCAGACGTTGGAGACTATGGTGCAGAAAAACTGATAAAGAAAGCAGTGTTATGAGACTGGGGTGCAGAAGGACCGTTACAGGGAGCAGAGTTTGGAAACTGCAGTACAGAAGGACTGTTATAGAGAGCAGAGTTCGGAGACGGTGTTGCAGAAGGATCTTTCAGAGAGCAGAGCTTGAAGACTTGGGTGCAGAAGGACTGTTGTAGAGAGCAGACGTTGGGGACTGGTGTGCAGAAGGATCATTCCAGAGAGCAGAGTTTGGCAACTGGTGTGAAGAAGGACTGTTGCAGAGAGCAGAGGTTGGAGACTGAGGTGTAGAAAGGCTGCTACAGGGAGCAGAGTTTGGAGACTGGGATGCAGAAAGACTGTTGCAGTAAGCAGAGTTTGGAGACTGGGTTTGAGAAGGAATGTTACAGAGAGCAGAGTTTGTAAACTGGGGTGCGGAAAGACCGTTACAGAGAGCAGAGTTTGGAGACTGCAGTACAGAAGGACTGTTACACAGAGCAGATGTTTGAGACTGTGGTGCAGAAGGATTGTTGCAGAGAGCAGAGTTTGGAGATTGTGGTGCAGAAGGACTGATACAGAAAGAAGATTTCGAAGACTGGGGTGCAGAAGGTCCATTACAGAGAGCAGAGTTTAGAGACTGCAGTACAGAAGAACTGTGTTAGAGAACAAGGTTGGAGACTGGGGTGCATGGGGACCATTGCAGAGGGCAGACGTTGGAGACTGCAGTGCAGAAGTAATGTTACAGAGAGCAGAGTGTGGAAACGGGGGTGCAGAAGAATATTAAAGAGAGGAATGTTTGGAGACTTGGGTGCAGAACGATTGTTGCAGAGAGGAGACGTTGGAGACTGGGGTGCAGAAGGATCGTTGCAGAGAGTAGATTATGGAGACTGTGGTATTGAAGGACTGTTCTAGAGAGCAGACGTTGGATACTGGGGTGCAGGAGGACTGTTGCAGAGATCAGTTGTTGAAGACTGAGGTGCAGAAAAACTGTTACAGAGAGCAGTGTTTGGAGAGTGGGGTGCAGAAGGATAATACTGAGAGCAGAGTTTGGTGACTGGGCTTTAGCACGATCTTACAGAGAGGAAATTTTTGAGACAGGGGTGCAGAAGGATTGTTGCAGAGAGCAGACTTTGGAGACTAGGGTGCAGAATGATCGTTGAAGAGAGTAGATTATGGAGACTGGGGTGCAGAAAGACTGTTACAGAGAATAGAGGTTAGAGACTGCAGTACAGAATAACTCTTAAAGAGAGCAGAGGTTTGAGACAGGTGTGCAGAAGGATCTTACAGAGAGCAGAGGTTGGAGACTGGGGTGCAATACGACTGATGCAGAGAGCAGATTTTGGAGAATGGGGTGCAGAAGGATTTTTGCAGAGAGAAGAGGTTGGATACTGAGTTGCAGAAGGCCTCTTACATAGAGCAGAGCTTGGACACTGGAAAACAGATGACATGTAACACACAGCAGAGTTTGGAGACTGAGTGGCATAAGCATCTTACAGAGAGCAGAGGTTGGTGACTGAGGTGCCGAAGGACTGTCAGAGAGAGCAGAGGTTGAAAACTGGAGTCCAGAAGGATTCTTTCAGAGAGCAGATTTTCATAATGAGGTTTAGAAAAACTGTTGCAGAGAGCAGATGTAGGGGACTAGGATGCAGAAGAACTGTTGCAGCGAGCAGAGGTTGGAGACTTGGGTGTAGAAGGATCATTGCAGAGAACATAGGGTGCCGACTGGGGTGCCGAAGGAGTTTTACAGACTGCAGAATTTTGAGACTGGGGTGCGGAAGGACTGTTAGAGTAAGCAGAGTTTGGAGACTGGTTTTTAGAATGATCTTACAGAGAGCAGAGTTTGGCGACTGAGGTGCAGAAGGACTGTTACAGAGAGTAGATGTTGAAGACTGAGGTGCAGAAAGACCTTTGCAAAGAGAAGAGGTTGCAGAGTGCAGAGGTTGGAGACTTGGGTGTAGGACTGTTGCAGAGAGCAGAGATTGAAGTTTGGGGTTCCGAAAGACTGTTGCAGCTAGCAGACGTTAGAGACTGAAGTGCAGAAGGACAGTTACAGAGCACAGGTTGGAGATTGAGTGCAGAAGGACTGATAGAGAAAGCAGAGGTTGAAGACTGGGGTGCAGAAGGATCGTTTCAGAGACCAGAGGTTGGAGACTGGGGTGCAGAAGTACTGATACAGAAAGCAAAGTTCGGAGACTTGGGTGCAGAAGACCTGTTACAGACAGCAGAGTTTGGAGACTTGTGTGCAGAAAGATTGGTACAGAGAGCAGAGTTTGAATACTGGGTTGCAGAAAGATATTAAGGAGAGCAAAAGTTGGAGACTGAGGTGCAGATGCACTGTTACAGAGAGAAGAGGTTAGAGACTGGGGTGCAGAAGGACTGATACAGAAAGCAGAGGTTGGAGACTCGGGTGCCGAAGGACCCTTACGGAGAGCAGAGGTTAAAGACTGAGGTGGAGAAGGACTGTTGCAGAGAACACATTTTGCAGACTGAGTTGCAGAAGGACTGTTACAGCGGGCAGATTTTCGAGACTGTGGTGGAAAACGACTGATACAGAAATCAGAGGTTAGATACTGGGGTGCATAAGGACCCTTACAGAGAGCAGAGGTTTGAGACTGAAGTGCTGAAGTACTGTTGAAAAGAACAGAGGTTGGAGATCGGGGTGCAGAAGGATCATTGTGGTGAGCAGAAAATTGAGACTAGGGGGTAGAAGGACTGTTGAAGAGAGCAGAAGTTGTGGACTGGGGTGTAGAAGGACTGTTGCAGAGAGCAGATGTTGGAGACTTGGGTGCTGAAGGACTGTTGCAGAGACAAAAGTTTGGAGACTGGGGTGCAGAAGGACTTTTACAGAGAGCAGACTTTGGAGACTGGGGTGCAGAAGGATTGTTGCATAGAGCAGATTTTGGAGACTGGGGTGCAGAAGGATGATTATAGAGAGCAGAGATTGGAGACTGTGGTGCAGAAGGACTTTTACAGAAAGCACAGGTTAAAGACTAGGGTGCAGTAAGACTTTTACAGAGAGCACAGTTTGGAGACTCATGTGCAGAAAATCTATTGCACAGAGCTAATTTTGGAGACTGGGTTGCTGAAGGAGTGTTGTAGAGAGCAAAGATTGGAGATTGAAATGCAGAAGGACCCATACAGAGAGCAGAGTTTCGAGATTGCTTTTCAGAAGTACTTTTACAGAGAGCAGAGGATGGAGACAGGTGTGCAGAAGGATATTACAGACAGCATAGGTTTGAGACTGGGTGCAGGAGGACTGGTGCAGAGAGCAGAGGTTAGAGACTGGGGTGCAGAAGGATAGTTGAACAGAGAAGAGTTTGGAGACTGAGGTCAAAAGGCCTGTTATAGACAGAATAGGTTGGAGATTGGGGTGCAGAAGGCCTGTTACAGAGAGCAGTGCTTGGAGACTGGGGTGCAGAAAGAGAGTTACAGAGAGTAGAGTTTAAAGAGTGGGTTAAAAAGGATCTTACAGAGACAAAAGTTTGGAGACTGAGGTACATAAGGACTGTTACACAGAAAAAATGTTTGAGACTGAGATGCAGAAGGATTGTTCCAGAGAGAAGAGTTTTCAGACTGAGGTGCACAAGGACTGTTACTGAGAGCAGAGGTTGGAGACTAGAGTGGAGAAGGACTGCTGAGGAAAGTAGACGTTGGAGACTGAGGTGCAGAAGGACTGTAACAGAGAGCAGAGGTTGGAGACTGGGGTGCAGAAGGACTGATACAGAAAGCAGAGGTTTGTGACTGTGGTGCAGAAGGACAGTTGCAGAGAGCAGAGTTTAGAGACTGAGATGCAGAAGGACTATTGCAGAGAGCAGAGGTCGCAAACTGAGGTGCAGAAGGACTGTTACGAGAGCAGAGTTTGGAGAATGAGGTGCAAAAGGACTGATACAGAAATCAGCGGTTGGAAACTGGGGTGAAGAAGGACCCTTACAGAGAACAAAGGTTGGAGACTGTGGTACAGAAAAACTGTTACAGAGAGCAGAGGTTGGGGACTGGGGTGCAGAATAACTGTTGTAGAGAACAGAGGTTAGAGGCTGGGGTGCAGAACGACCATTGCAGAAAGCAGAGGTTGGAGACTGGGTTTCAGAAGGATCTTACAGAGAGCAGAGTTTGGACACTGAAGTGGATATGGGCTGTTGCAGAGAGTAGAGTTTGGAGATTAGGGCGCAGAAGGACTGTTGCAGAGAGCAGACGTTGGAGACTGAGGTGCAGAAGAACTATTACAGAGAGCAGAGGTTGGAGACGTGAATGCAGAAGGACTGATAGAGAAAGCAGAGGTTGGAGAGTGGGGTGCAGAAGGATTGTTGAAGAGAGCAGAGGTTGGAGACTGGGGTGCAGAAGGACTGTTGCAGAGAGCAGTTGTTTAAGACTGAGGTGCAGGAAAACTGTTACAGGGAGCAGTGTTTGGAGACTGGTGTGCAAAAGGACTGACACTGAGTGTAGAGTTTGGAGACTGGGGAGCAGAAGGATCTTACAGAGAGGAAAGTTTGGAGACTGGAGTGCAGACGGATTGTTGCAGAGAGCAGATGTTGGAGAATGGGGTGCAGAAGGCCTGTTGCAGAGAGCAGTTGTTGAAGACTGATGTGCAGAAAAACTGTTACAGAGAGCAGTGTTTGAAGACTGAGGTGCAGAAGGACTGTTGAATAGAGCAGTGTTTGGAGACTGGGGTGCAGAAGGATCGTTACAGAGAATAGAGGTTGGAGACTGTGGTAAAGAAGTACAGTTAAAGAGAGCAGAGGTTGGAGACAGATGTGCAGAATTATCTTACAGAGAGCAGAGGTTTGAGACTGGGGTGCAGAAAGACCTTCACAAAGAGAAGAGGTTGGAGACTGAGGTGCAGAAGGACTGTTGCAGAGTGCAGAGGATAAAGACTTGGGTGTAGAAAGACTTTTGCAGATACGAGAGTTTGGAGATTGGGGTGCCAAAGGACTTTTGCAGAGAGCAGACATTGTAGACTGAGGTGCAGAAGGACTGTTACAGAAAGCAGAGGTTGGAGACGTGAGTGCAGAAGGATTTATAGAGAAAGCAGAGGTTGGAGAGTGGGGTGCAGAAGGACCATTACAGAGAGAAGAGTTTGGAAACTGCAGTACAGAAAGACTGTTAGAGTGAGTAGAGGTTTGAGACTGGGTTGTAGAAGTCTTGTTACAGAGAGCAGAGTTTGGAGACTGTTGTGCAGAAGGACTGTTTCAGAGTGCAGAGTTTAAAGACTGGGTTGTAGAAGGATCTTACAGAGAGCAGAGTTGGGACAATGAGGTGCAGAAGGACTGTTACAGAGAGAGGAATTAGGAGACTGGCGTGCAGAAGGGTGGTTTAAGGGAGCAGAGTTTTCAGACTGAGGTTCAGAAGGACTGTTTCAGAGAGCAGATTTTTGAGACTGGGGTACAGAAGAACTGTTGCAGAGAGGAGAGTCTGGAGACTGGGGTGCAGAAGGACTGTTATAAAGAGCAGAGGTTGGAGACTGAGGTGCAGGTTGACTGTTACAGAGAGCAGTGGTTTGAGACTGGGGTGCAGAAAAATCGTGCAGAGAGCAGAGGTTTCAGACTGAGGTCACGAAGGACGGTTACAAAGAGCAGACGTTGGAAACTGAGGTGTAGAAGGACTGTTACCCATAGGAGAGTTTGAAGACTCAGGTGCAGAAGGTGTGTTACAGGAAGCAGAGTTTGTAAACAGGGGTGCAGAAGGACTGTTACAGAGAGCAGAGGTTGAAGACTGCGGTATAGGACTGTTACTGAGAGCAGAGGTTGGAGACTGGGGTGCAGAAGGATTCTTACATAGAGCACAGGTTGGAGACTGAGGAGCACACGGTTAGATACAGAGAACAGAGGTTAGAGACTGGGGTTCAGACAGACTGATACAGAAAGCAGAGGTTGGAGACTGGGTTGTAGAAGGACCCTTACAAAGAGCACAGGTTGAAGACTGTAGTAAAGAAGGACTGTTACAGAGAGCAGATCTTGGAATCTGGGGAGAATAAGTACTGTTTCAGAGGACAGAGGTTGGAGACTGGGTTCGAGAAATAATGTTACAAAGAGCAGAGTCTGGAAACTGGAGTGCAGAAGGATATGTTGCAGAGAGCAGACATTGGAGACTGGGGTCCAGAAGGAACGTTGCAGAGAGCAGACATTGGAGACTGGGGTGTAGAAGTACTGTTGCAGAGAGCAGATATTGGAGACTGGGGTTCAGATGGACTGTTACAGAGAGCAGAGTTTGATGACTGGTGTGCAGAAGGACAGTTACAGAGAGCAGAGGTTGGAGACTGGGATTCAGATGGATCATACAGAGAGCAGAGTTTGGAGACTGGGGTGCAAAGGACTGTTGCAGAGAGCAGATGTTGGAGACTCGGGTGGAGAAGAATTTTTGAAGACAGAAGAGGTTGGAGACTGGAGTGCAGAAGTCCTGTTACAGAGAGCAGAGTTTAAAGACTGTTGTTCAGAACGACTGTTACAGAGTACAAAGTTTAAAGACTGGGGTGCAGAAGGACTGTTACAGAGAGCAGAGTTTGAAGATTGGGGTTCAGATGGATCTTACAGAGAGCAGAGTTCGGTGACTAGTGTGAAGAGGACTGTTGCAGAGAGAAGAGGTTGGAGACTGGAGTGCAGAGGTCCTGTTACAGAGAGCAGAGTTTAAAGACTGTTGTGAAGAACGACAGTTACAGAGTTGCAAAGTTTAAAGACTAGGTTGCAGAAGGACTGTTACAGAGAGCAGAGGTTGAAGATTGGGGTTCAGATGGATCTTACAGAGAGCAGAGTTCGGAGACTAGTGTGAAAAGGACTGTTGCAGAGAGCAGATGTTGGAGACTGGGGTGGATAATAATCATTGCAGAGAGAAGAGGTTGGAGACTGGAGTGCAGAAGTCCTGTTACAGAGAGCAGAGTTTAAAGACTGTTGTGCAGAACGACAGTTACAGAGTGCAAATTTTAAAGACTAGGGTGCAGAAGGACTGTTACAGAGAGCAGAGGTTGAAGACTAAGGTTCAGATGGATTTTACAGAAAGCAGAGTTTGGAAACTGGCGTTTAGAAAAATCTTAATGAGAGCAGAGGTTGGAGACTGTGGTGCAGAAGGACTGTTGAGAGAGAAGACAGGGGTCCAGAAGGATCGTTGCAAATAGCAGAGTTTGGAGACTGGGGTTCAGGAAGACTGCTGAAGAGAGCAGATGTTGGAGACTGGGGTGAAGAAGGACTGTTGCAGAGAGCAGATTTTAGAAGCTGGGGTGAAGGAGGACTATTACATAGAGCAGAGGTTGGAGACTGAGGTGCAGAAGGACTGTTACAGAGATCAGAGTTTGGAGACTGGGGTGCAGAAGAACTGCTACAGAGAGCAGAGGTTGAAGACTGGGGTTCAGATGGATCTTATACAGAGCAGAGTTTAAAGAATGGGGTGCAATAGGACTGTTGCAGAGAGCAGATGTTGGAGACTGGGGTGGAGAAAAATCGTTGCAGAGAGAAAAGGTTGGAGACTGGGGTGCAGAAGGCCAGTTACAGAGAGCAGAGGTTGGAGACTGTTGTGCAGAAGGTCTTTTACAGAGTGCAAATTTAAAGACTGGGTTGCAGAAGAATCTTACAGAGAGCAGAGTTGGGATACTGAGGAGAAGAAGGACTGTTACAGAGAGCAGAGGTAGGAGACTGGGGTGCAGAAGGATTAATTCCGAAAGCAGTATTTGGAGACTGGGGTGCAGGAAGATCGTTGTAGAGAACAGAGTTTTCAGACTGAGGTGCAGAAGGACTTTTGCAGAGAGCACATGTTGGAGCCTGGGGTGCAGAAGGACTGTTGCAAAGAGCAGAGTTTGGGGACTGGGGTGCAGAAGGATTGTTATAGAGAACAGAGGTTGGAGACTGGGGTGCAGAAGGCCTATTACGGAGAGCAGAGTTTGGAGAAGGGGTTCAGAAGTACATTTACAGAGAGTAGTTTTTGGAGACTGAGGTGCAGAAGGACCGTTGCAGAGAGCAGAGGTTGAAGACTCAGGTGCAGAAGGATTGTTACAGAGAGCAGAGGTTTGAGATTGGGTTGCAGAGGGACTGTTGCAGAGAGCAGAGACTGGACACTGGGGTGTAGAAGGACTGTTGCAGAGAGCACAGGTTGGAGATTGGGGCGCAGAAAGATTGTTGCAGAGAGCAGAGTTTGGAGACTGGGTTACAGAGGCAGAGGTTGGAGATTTGGTGTAGAAGGACTGCAGAGAGCAGATGTTGGAAACCGGGGTGCAGAAGGATTGTTACAGAGAGCAGAGTTTTTAGACTGAGATGCAGAAAGACTATTACAGAGAGCAGAGGTTGGAAATTGTGGTGCAGAAGGACTGATACAGTAAGCAGAGATTGGAGACTGGGGTGCAGAAGGACTGTTACAGAGTGCAGAGTTTGGAGACTGGGGTGCAGAAGACCTGTAAGAGAGAAAAGGTTGGAGACTTCTGTGCAGAAGGATTGTTACAGATAGCACAGTTTTGAGACTTGGGTGCAGAAGGATCGTTGCATAGATCAGACGTTTCAGATTGAGGCTTTAGAAGGACTGATACAGAGAGCAGAGGTTGGAGTCTGAGGTGCAGAAGGACTGTTACAGAACAGAGTTTGGAGACTGGGGTGCAAAAGAACCATTTGAGAGAGCAGATGTTGGATACTGGGGTGCAGAAGGACTGTTACAGAGAGCAGAAGTTGGAGACTGGTGTGCTGAAGCATCATTACAGTGATCAGAGGTTGGAGACTGAGGTGCAGAAGGACTGTTACAGAGAGAATACGTTGGAGACTGGGGTGCAGAAGGATTCTTTCAGAGAGCAGAGTTTGGAGATTGGTGTCCAGCAGAACTGTTACAGATAGCAATGTTTCGAGACTGGGTTTCAGAAGGATCTTACAGAGAGCATTTTGGTTCAGAAGTTCTGTTACAGAGAGCAAAGTTTTGAAACTGGGGTGCAGAAGGATTGTTGCAGAGAGCAGAGTTTTCAGACTGAGGTGCAGAAGGAATTTAGCAGAGACCAGATGTTGGATTCTGGGGTGCAGAGAACTGTTACAGAGAGCAGAGTTTGGAGACTGGGGTGCAGAAGAATCGTTAGAGAGAGCACAGGTTTGAGAGTGGGGTGCAGAAGGCCTGTTAAAGGGAGCAGAGGTTGAAGTCTGTGGTGCAAAAGGCCTATTGCAGAGAGCAGAATTTGGACACTGGGGTGCAGAAGAACTGTAACAGAGAGCAGAGCTTGGAGACTGGGGTGCAGAAGGACTGTTGCAGAGAGCAGAGTTTGGAGACTGTGGTGAAAAACGATCCTTGCAGAGATAGGAGGTTGAAGACTGAGTTGCAGAAGGATCGCTACAGAGAGCAGAGATTAAAGACTGGGGTGAAGCAGGACAGATACAGAGAGCACAGGTTGGAGACTGGGGTGCAGAAGAAATGTTGCAGATAGCAGAGGTTTGAGATTGCGGTGCAGAAGGACTGTAGCAGAGAGCAGAGGTTGGAGACTGGGGTGCAGAATAACTGATATTGAAAGTAGAGTTTGGAGACTGGGGTGCAGAATGACCGTTACAGACATCAGAGTTTGAAGAATGCGGTACAGAAGAACTGTTATAGAGAGCAGAGTTTGGAGCCTGGGGTGCAGAAGGACTGTTGCAGAGAACAGAGTTTAGATACTGGGTTGCAGAAGGACCGTATCAGAGAGCAGTGGTTGGAGACTGAGGTGCAGAAGGACTGTTATAGAGAGCAAAGTTTGGAGACCGGGGTGAAGAAGGATCTTACAGAGAGCAGAGGTTGGAGACAGGGGTGCAGAAGGACTGTTGCAGAGAGCAGAGTTTAAAGACTGGGGTGCAGAAGGACTGTTGCAGGGAGCAGTGGTTAAAGACTGAGGTGCAGATGGTTCATTGCAAAGACAAGAGGTTGGAGACTGGGGAGCATTAGGCCTGTTACAGAGAGCAGAGTTTGGAGACTGGGGTGCAAAGTCCTGTTACAGAGAGCAGAGTTTGGAGACTGGTGTGCAGAAGGATTTTTATAGATAGCAGAGGTTTGAGACTGAGGTGCAAAACGATTGTTACAGAGAGCAGACGTTGGAGACTGAAGTGCAGAAGGACTGTTACAGAGAGCAGACTTTGGAGACTGGGGTGCAGAAGGACTGACACAGAAAGCAGACGTTGGTGACCTGGGTGCAGAAGGACTGTTGCAGAGAGCAGAGTTTGGAGACTGAGGTGGAGAAGGACTGTTGCAGAGAGCAGATTTTGGAGACTGGGGTGCAGAAGGACTGTTGCAGAGAGCAGAGATTGCAGACTGGGGTAAAGAAGGACTATTGCAGAGAGCAGAGGTTTCAGACTGAGGTATAGAAGGACTGTTACAGAGAGCAGAGTTTGGAGAATGTGGGGCAGAAGGACTGATACAGAAAGCAGAGGTTAAATACTGGGCTTCAGAAGGACCCTTACAGAGAACAGAGGTTGGAGACTGTGGTACAGAAGGACTGTTACAGAGAGCAGAGGTTGGAGACTGTGGTGCAGAATAAGTGTTGTAGAGAACAGAGGTTGGAGACTGGGGTGCAGAAGGACCATTGCAGAAAGCAGAGGTTAGAGATTGGGGCGCAGAAGTACTGTTGCAGAGAGAAGAGGTTGGTGTCTGAGGTGCAGAAGGACTGTTACAGAGAGCAGAATTTCGAGACCGGGATGCAGAAGGACTGATACAGAAAGGAGAGTTTGGAGACTGGGATGCAGAATGACCATTACAGAGAGCAGAGGTTGGAGACTGTGGTGTAAAAGGATTGTTACAGAGAGCATATTTTGGAGACTTGGGTGAGGAAAGACTGTTGCAGGGAAAAGAGGTTGAAGACTGGGTTGCAGAAGGACTGCTGCAGAGAGCAGAGGTTGCAGAGTGAGGTGCACCTCTTGCAGAGAGCAGTTGTTGAATAATGATGTGCAGAAAAACTGTTACAGAGAGCAGTGTTTGGAGACTGAGGTGCAGGACTGATACTGAGAGCAGAGGTTTGAGACTGGGGTGCAGAAGGACTGTTAAAGAAATCAGAGTTTAGAGACTTGAATGCAGAAGGCCTGTTACAAAGAGGAGAGGTTGTAGACTGGGGTGCAGAAGGCCTCTTACAGAGAACAGAGGTTGGAGACTGATGTGCAGAAGGACTGTTTCATAGAGCAGAGGTTGGTGACTGGGGTGCAGAAAAACTGTTGCAGAGTGCAGTGTTTGGAGACTGGGGTGCAGATGGACTGTTGCAGAGAGCAGAGGTCGGAGACTGGCATTCAGAAGGACTGTTACAGAGAGCAGAGTTTGAAGCCAGGCGTGCAGAAAGACGGATACAGAAAGCAGAGTTTGTAGACTAGGTTGCAGAAAGACTGGTACAGAAAGCAGAGGTTGGAGATGGGGTGCAGAAGGACCCTTACAGAGAACAGAGGTTTGAGACTCCGGTACAGAAAAACTGTTACAGAGAGCAGAGGTTGGAGACTGGGGTGCACAATAAATGTTGTAGAGAAAAAAGTTTGGAGACTCTTATGCTGAAGGACCATTGCAGAAAGCATATGTTGAAGACTGGGTTTCAAAAGTATCTTACAGATAGCAGAGTTTAGACACTGAGGTGAAGAAGGACTTTTGCAGAGAGCAGAGGTTCGAGATTGGGGTGCAGGATGACTGTTGCAGAGAGCAGAGGTTGGAGTCTGAGGTGCAGAAGGACTGTTACAGAGAGCAGAGGTTGGTGACTTTGGTGGAAAAGTACTGTTGCAGAGAGCAGATTTTAAAGACTGGTATGAGGAAGGACTGTTGCAGAGAGCAGGGGTTGAAGGCTGGGTTGCAGAAGGACTATTGCAGAGAGCAGATGTAGCAGAGTGAGGTGCAGAAGGACTGTTTCAGAGAGCAGAGTTTGGAGACTGGGATGAGGAAGGACTGTTGCAGAGAGCAGATGTTGGAGACTGGGGTGCAGAAGAACTTTTGCAGAGAGTAGGGGTTGGAGATTGGGGTGCAGAAGACTGAGGTGAAGAAGGACTGTTGGAGACAACAGAGTTTGGAGACAGGGGTGTAGAAGGACCGTTGCAGAGAGCAGAGGTTGGAGACTGAGGTGCAGAAGGACTGTTGCAGAATGCAGAGTTTTGAGACTGGGGTGAGGAAAAACTCTTGCAGAGAACAGAGTTTGGAGACTAAGGTGCAGAAGGACCGTTGCTGA
Source organism: Ictidomys tridecemlineatus (assembly GCF_052094955.1). Lineage (NCBI taxonomy): Eukaryota > Metazoa > Chordata > Mammalia > Rodentia > Sciuridae > Ictidomys > Ictidomys tridecemlineatus. The sequence continues at coordinate 43,429 of NW_027521115.1, read as the reverse complement.
GAGCAGCGGTTTGAGACTGACGTGAAAAAGGATTGTTACAGAGAGAAAAGGTTAAAGACTGAGGTGCTGAAGAACTGTTACAGAGAGCAGAGGTTGGAGACTGGGGTGCAGATGGATCTTGCAGAGAGCAGAGATTGGAGACTGGGGTGCAGAAGGACTGTTATAGAAAGCAGAGATTGGAGACTTGGGTGCAAAAGGACTGTTGTAGAGAGAAGAGATTGAAGCTGAGGTGCAGAAGGACTGTTGCAGAAAGAAGAGGTTGTAGATGAGCTTCAGAAGGAGTGTTACAGAGAGCAGAGTTTGGAGACTGGGGTGCAGAAGGACTGATATAAAAAGCAGAGTTTGTAGACTTCGGTGCTGAAGGATCGTTACAGAGAGCAGAAGTTGAAGACTGTGGTGCAGAAGGGCTTTTACAGAGAGCAGAGGTTGCACACTGGGTTGCAGAAAGACTATTGCAGACAACAGAGGTTGGAGACTGAGGTGTAGAAAGACCGTTGCAGAGAGCAGAGGTTGGAGACTGATGAGCAGAAGCATTGTTACAGAGAGCAGAGTTTGGAGACTGGGGTACAGAAGGACTGTTTCAGAGAGCAGAGGTTGGAAACTGGGTGCAGAAGGATCTTCAAGAGAGCAGAGTTTGGAGACTGGGGTGCAGAAGATCTGTTGCAGAGTTCAGATTTTGGAGACTGGGGTGTAGAAGGATCGTTGTAGAGAGAATAGGTTGGATACTGGGGTGATGAAGGCCTGTTATATAGAGCTGAGATTTTAGACTGGGGTGCAGTAGGCCTGTTACAGAGAGCAGAGTTTGAAGACTGGGGAGCAGGTGGACTGTTACAGAGAGCAGAGGATGGAGACTTGGGTGCAGAAGGATACTTGCAGAGAGCAGAGTTTTCAGACTGAGGTTCAGAAGGACTGTTGAGAGTGCATACGTTAAAGACTGGGTTGCAGAAGGACGGATGCAGTGAGGAGATTTTGGAGGCTGGAGTGCAGAAGAACTCTTACAGAGAACAGAGTTTGGAGACTGAGGATCAGGACAGTTACAGACAGTAGAGTTTAGAGACAGAGGTGTAGAAGGACTGTTGCAGAGAGCATATCTTGGAGACTGGGGTGTAAAAGGACTGTTGCAAACAGCAGAGGTTGGGGACTGGGATGAAGATGGACTGTGGCAGAGAGCACAGTTTGGAGACTGATGTGCAGAAGTACTGTTTAAGAGAGTAGAGTTATGAGACTGGGATAAGGAAGGACTGATACAGAAAATAGACTTTGGAAACTAGGGTGCATAAGGACCGTTACAGAGAGCAGAGGTTGGAGACTGCAATACATAAATACTGTTACAGAGAGTAGAGATTGGAGACTAGTGTACAGAAGGACTGTGGCAGAGAGCAGATGGTGGACACTGTGGTGCAGAAGGACTGTTGCAGAGAGCAGAGGTTGGAGAATGGGGTGCAGAAGGACTGTTGCAGATAACAGAGGTTGGAGACTTGGGTTCAGATGGACTGTCGCAGAGAACAGAGGTTGGAGACTGGGGTGCAGAAGGAGCGTTGAAAAGAGCAGAGGTGGGAGACTGGGGTGGAGAAGGAATGTTACAGAGAGCTGAGTTTGGAAACTGAGGTGCAGAAGGATCTTACAGAGAGCAGAGGTTGGAGACTAGGATGCAGATGGACTGTTAAAGAGAGCAGAGGTTGGAGACTGGGGTTCAGATGGATCTTAAAGAGCAGATTTTGGAGACTGTGGTGCAAGAGGACTCTTGCAGAGAGCAGAGGTTGTAGACTGGTGTGAAGAAGAATCCTTGCAGAGAGAAGTATTTGGAGACTAGGGTGCAGAAGGCCTGTTAAAGAGAACAGTGGTTGGAGACTGGGTTGCAGAAGTCCTGTTGCAGAGATCAGAGGTTGGAGACTGTTGTGCAGAAGGATAAATACCGAGTGCAGAGTTTAAAGACTGGGTTGCAGAAGAATATTACAGAGAGCAGAGTTGGGAGACTGAAGTGCAGAAAGTTCGTTGCATACAGCAGAGTTTTCCCACTGAAGTGCAGAATGACCTTTGCAGAGAGCAGATATTGGAGACTGGGGTGCAGAAGGACTGTTGCAGAGAGCAGAAATTGGAGACTGGGGTTAAGAAGGATTGTTTCAGAGAGCAGAGGTTGGAGACTGGTGTGCAGAAGAATTGTTACAGAGAGTAGAGTTTGGAGACTGGGTTTTAGAAGGACGCTACAGAGAGCAGAGGTTGGAGACTGAAGTGCAGAACGACTGTTACAGAGAGTAGAGTTTGGAGACTGAGGTGCAGAAGGACCGTTGCAGAGAACAGAGTTTGGAGACTGAGGTGCAGAAGGATAGATACAGAGAACAGCGGTTGGAGACTGCGGTTCAGACAGACTGACACAGAAAGCAGAGGTTGGAGACTGAGGTGTAGAAGGACCGTTACAAAGAGCACAGGTTGGAGACTGCGGTACAGAAGGACCAGATGTCGGAGACTGGGGAGCAGAAGTACTGTTGCAGAGGACAGAGATTGGAGACTGGGGTGGAGAAGGAATGTTACAGAGTGCAGAGTATAGAATCTGGAGTGCACAAGAATCTTACAAAGAGCAAAGGTTGGAGACTGTGGTGCAGAAAAACTGTTGAAGAGAGCAGACGTTGGAGACTGGGGTCCAGGAGGAGCGTTGCAGATAGCTGAGTTTTTAGACTGGAATGCAGAAGGACTGTTACAGAGAGCAGAGGTTGGAGACTGAGGTGCAGAAGGAGTGTTACAGAGAGCAGAGTTTGGAGACTGGAGTGCAGAAGGACTGTTACAGAGAGCAGAAGTTAAAGACTGGGGTTCAGATGGAACTTACAGATAGCACAGTTTGGAGACTGGGGTGCAAAAAGACTGTTTCAGAGAGCAGATGTTAAAGACTGTGGTGGAGAAGAATCATTGCAGAGAGAAGAGGTTGGAGACTTGGCAGCAGAAGGCCTGTTACAGAGAGCAGAGGTTGGAGACTGGGTTGCAGAAGGTTGTTAAAGAAAGCAGAGTTAGGATACTGAGGTGCAGAAGGACTGTTACAGAGAGTAGAGATAGGAGACTGGGATTCAGAACGGTCGTTGAAGAGAGCAGAGTTTTTAGACTGAGGTGCAGAAGAACTGTTAAAGAGAGCAGATGTTGGAGACTGGGGTGCAGAAGGATTTTTACAGAGAGCAGAGGTTGGAGACTGGAGTGCATAAGGATCTTACAGAGAGCAGAGATTGGAGACTAGGGTGCAGAAGCACTGTTGTCAAGAGCAGAGTCTGGAGACTGGGTTGCAGAAAGGTCTTACAAAGAGCAGAGTTAGGAGACTGAGGTGCAGAAGGATCATTGTAGAGAGCACAGATTTCAGACTGAGTTTCAGAAGGACTGTTGCAGATAGCAGATATTGAAGACTGGGATGCAGAAGGACTGTTGCCAAGAGCAGAGGTTAAATACTGGGGTGAAGGAGGGTCGTTGCAGTGAGCAGAGTTTTCAGACTGAGGTGCAGAAGGACTGTTGCAGAGAGCACATGTTGGAGACTGGGTACAGAAGGATTGTTGCAGAGTGCAGAGGTTGGAGACTTTAGTGAGGAAGGATCTTTGATAAGAGCAGAGGTTGGAGAGCGTTGTGCAGAAGCACTGTTACAGAGAGCAGAGTGTGGAGGCCTGGTTTCCAAAGGATATTACAGAGAGCAGAAGTTTCAGACAGGAGTTTAGAAGGATTGTTACAGAGAGCAGAGGTTGAAGACTTTGGTGCAGAACGACTGTTACAGAGAGCATAGGTTGGAGTCTGAGGTGTAGAAGAACTGCTACAGAGAGCAGAGTTTGGAGACTCATGTGCAGCGGGACTGTTATAGGAAGCAGAGTTTGGAAATTGGGGTGCAGAAGGACCGTTAAGGAGAGCAGAGTTTGGAGACTGCGGTATAGGACTGTTTCGGAGAGCAGAGGTTGGAGACTGGTGTGCCGTAGGACCCTCAAAGAAAGCAGAGGTTACAGACTGCGGTGGAGAAGGAATGTTAGAGAGAGCAGATTTTGGAAACTGGCGTGCAGAAAGATGTTACAGAGAGTAGAGTTTGGAGACTGTGGTTCAGAATGACTGTAGCAGAGAGCAGATGTTGGAGACTGGGGTGCAAAGGACTGTTGCAGAGAGCAGACGTTGGAGAATGGGGTGCAGAAGGACTGTTGCAGAGAGCAGAGGTTGAAGACTGAGGTGCAGAAGGAATTTTACAGAGAGCAGAGGTTTGAGACTGGTGTAGAGAAGAATCGTTGCAGAGACAAGAATTTGGAGACTTGGGTGGAGAAGGTCAGTTACAGAGACCAGTGGTTGGAGACTGGGTTGATGAAGGATCTTACAGAGAGCAGAGATTAGAGACTGAGGTGCAGGTGGACTGTTACCGAGAGCAGTGGTTGAAGACTGGGGTGCAGAAGGATCGTGTAGAGAGCCGAATTTTCAGACTGAGGTGCAGAAGGACTGTTACAAAGAGCATAGGTATGAGACTGAGGTGTAGAATGACTGTTACAGAGAGTAGAGTTTGAAGACTAAGGTGCAGAAGGACTTACAGGAAGATTTAGGAAATTGCTGTGCAGAAGGGCCGTTAAGGAGAGCAGAGTTTGGAGACTGCTGTATAGGACTGTTATCGAGAGCAGAGGTTGGAGACTGGTTTGCAGAAGGACTCTTACATAGAGCACAGGTTGAGACTGAGGTGCAAAAGTATAGATACAGAGAACAGAGGTTGGAGACTGGGGTTCAGACAGACTGATACACAAAGCAGAGTTTGGAGACTGGGGTGTAGAAGGACCGTTACAAAGAGCAGAAGTTGGAGACTCTGGTACAGAAGGACTGTTACAAAGAGCAGATCTCAGAGACTGGGGAGCAGAATGACTGTTGCAGAGGACAGAGGTTGGAGACTGGGGTGCAGAAGGCCTATCACAGAGAGCAGAGTTTGGAGACAGGGTTCCAGAAGTCCTGTTACAGAGAGCAGAGGTTGGAGACTGTTGTGCAGAAGGACTTTACAGAGTGCAGAGTTTAAAGACTGGGTTGCAGAAGGATCAAACAGAGAGCACAGTTTGGAGACTGAGGTGCCGAAGGACTTTTACAGAGAGCAGAGGTAAGAGACTTGGGTGCAAAAGGGTTGTTGCAGAGAGCAGAGTTTTCAGACTGAGGTGCAGAAGGTCTCTTACAGAGAGCAGATGTTGGTAACTAGGGTGCAGAAGGACTGTTGTAGATAGCAGAGGTTGGAGACTTGGGTGCAGAAGGACTGTTGCAAAGAGCAGAGTTTGGAGACTGAGGTGCGGAAGTCCTGCTACAGAGAGCAGAGGTTAAAGACTCTGGTGCAGAAGGACTGCTACAGAGAGAAGAGTTTTGATACAGGGGTGCAGAAGAATCTTACAGAGAGCAGAAGCTGGAGACTGAGGTGCAGAAGGACTGTTGCAGAGATCAGAAATTGGAGACTGGGATGTAGTAGGATCATTGCAGAGAGCAGAGTTTGGAGACTGGGGTGCAGAAAGACTGTTGCAGAGAGTATTGGTTGAAGACTGGGGTGTAGAAGGATCGTGGAGAGAGCAGAGGTGTCAGACTGAGTGGCAGAAAGACTGTTACAGAGAGCAGAGGTTGGAGACTGAGGTGCAGAAGGATAGATACAGAGAACAGAGGTTTGAGACTGGGCTTCAGAAGGACTGATACAGAAAGCAGAGTTTGGAGACTAGAGTGCAGAAAGACTTTTGCAGAGGACAGAGGTTGGAGACTGGAGTGCCACAGGACACTTGCAGAAAGCAGAGGTTAAAGACTGGGTTGGAGTAGGAATGTTACAGAGAGCAGAGTTCGGAAACTGGAGTGCAGAAGAATCTTACAGAGAGCAGAGATTGGAGACTGTGTTTCAGTAGGACTATTGCAGAGAGCAGATTTTGGAGACTGGGGTGCAGAAGGACTGTTGCAGACAGCAGAGGTTGGAGACTGGGGTGCAGAAGGACTGCTGCAGAGAGAAGAGGTTGGAGGCTGGAGTTCAGTAGGACTGTTGCAGAGAGAAGCGGTTTGAGACTCAGGTGCAGAAGTCCTGTTACATAGAGCACACTTTGGAGACTGAGGTGCAGAAGGACTCTTGCAGAGAGCAGAACTTGGAGACTGGGGTGCAGGAGGACTGTTGCAGAGAGCAGAGGTTGGAGACTGGGATGCAGTAGGATCATTGCAGAGAGCAGAGGTTGGAGACTGGGGTGCAGAAGGACTGTTGCCGAGAGCAGATGTTGGAGACTGGGGTGCAGAAGGACTGTTGCAGAGAGAAGAGGTTGCAGACTGGAGTGCAGAAGGACTGTTGTAGAAAGCACAGGTTGGAGACTGGGTTACAGTAGGACTGTTACAGAGAAAGAGGTTGGAGATTTGGTGCAGAAGGACTGTTTCAGAGAGCAGATGTTGGAGACTGGCATGCAGAAGGATTGTTACAGAGAGCAGAGTTTGGAGTTTGGGGTGCAGAGGAACTGATACTGAGAGTAGAGTTTGGAGAAAGAGGTCCAGAAGGACTGTTTCAGAGAGCAGAGTTTGGAGACTGAGGTGCAGAAGGACTGTTACAGAGAGCAGATTTTGGAAACTGGGATGTAGAAGGACCATTGCAGAGAGCAGAGGTTGGAGTCTGGGGAAAAGACGGATTGTTACAGAGAGCAGATGTTGGAGACTGGGTGCAGAATAACTATTAAAGAGAGAAGAGGTTGGAGACTGAGGTGCAGAAAGATCATTTCTGAGTGCAGAGGATTGAGACTGTGGTGCAGAAGGACTGTTACAGATTGCAGATCTTGGAGTCTTAAGTTCAGAAGGACGTTTACAGAGAGGAGAGGTTGGAGACTGGGGTGCAAGAGGATTCTTACAGAGAGCAGAAGATAGAGACTGGGTGCAGAAAGATCATTGCAGAGAGCAGAGGTTAGAGAATGAGGTGCAGAAGGATCAGAGCAGAGATTGGAGACCTGGGTGCAGCAGAACAGTTACAGAGAGCACAGGTTGGAGACTTGGGTTCAGAAGAAATGTTGCAGAGAGCAGAGGTTGGAGACTGGGGTTCTAAGTACTGTAGCAGAGAGCAGAGGTTGGAGACTGGAATGCAGAAGGATCATTGCAGAGAGCAGATGTTGGAGACTGCGGTTTAGAAGGACTGTTGCAGAGAGCAGAGTTTGGTGGTGAGGTTAAGAAGGATCGCTGCAGAGAGAAGAGGTTGGAGACTAGGTTGCAGAAGACCTGTTACAGAGAGCAGAGGTTGGAGACTGGGGTGCAGAAGGATTGTTACAGATATCAAAGTTTGGAGACTGGAGTTTAGTAAGATTGATGCAGAGAGCAGAGGTTTCAGACTGAGGCTTAGAAGGACTGTTACAGAGAGCAGAGGTTGGAGTCTCAGGTACAGAAGGACTGTTTCAGAAAGCAGAGGTTGGCAGTTGGGGTGCAGAAGTACCGTTATAGAGAGAAGAGGTTTTAGACTGCGGTACAGAAGGACTGTTACAGAGAGCAGACTTTGGAGACAGAGGTGCAGAAGGATTGTTACAGAGAGCATAGATTGGATAATGGGTTGCAGAAGGACCATTACAGAGAGCAGAGGTTGGATACTGAGTTGCAGAAGAACTGTTACAGAGAGCAGAGTTTTGAGACTGAGGTGCAGAAGAATTGGTACAAAGAGAAGAGGTTGGAGACTGAGGTTTAGAAGCACTGTTACAGAGAGCAGAGTTTAGAATCTTTGGTGCAGAAGGATCATTGCAGAGAGCAGAGTTTGGAAACTGAGGTGCAGAAGAATCATTGCAGACAGCATAGGTTGAAGACTGAGGTGCAGAAGGATCGGTACAGAGAGCAGAGGTTGGAGACTGGGGTCAGAAAGACCGTTACAGAGAGCACAGTTTGGAGACTAAGGTGTAGAAGAAATGTTGCAGTGAGCAGAGACTGGAGACTGGGGTGAAGAAAGCCTGTTACAGAGAGCAGATGTTGGAGACTGGGGTGCAGAAGGACGGTTACAGATAGCACAGTTTATAGACTGTTGTGCAGAAGGACATTATAGAGAGCAGAGTTTAGAGACTGAGGTGCACAAGGACTGTTACAGAGAGCAGAGTTTAGAGACTGTGTTGCAGAATGATTGTTGCAGAGAAAAGAGTTTTCAGACTGAGGTGCAGAAGGACTGTTGTAGAGAACAGATGTTCGAGACTGGGGTTCAGAAAGAGTGTTTCAGAGACTAGAACTTGGAGACTGGGGTGGAGAAAGATTGTTGCAGGGAGCAGGGGTTGGAGACTGGGGTGCAGAAGGACTTGTATAGGGATCAGAGGTTTTAGACTGGGGTGCAGAAGGCCTTGTACAGAGAGCAGAGCTTTTACACTTTGGTTCAGAATGATTGCTGATAGCTGGTGAGCCTCCTTCTGGACACCATCTTTTCCGCACAGTCCATCAGGCCCTCTCTCCTCACCCTGCTCTCTTTTGGCTTTGTGAGCACCTGTGACTTCCACAGTCACTCTAAGCCATGACTCTCAGGCCTATCTCCTGGGAACCTGTCCCGCTGCCATCTGGAATCTCCTTGGGGATACCCCGCAGGTACCCAGACTCCAAGCCCAACCTCTTTTCCTCTTTTTCTCTCCCCAGACACGCTCCTTCTCATTTGTTTTTATGTTGTAATGAGTGATCCCACTTCCACTCAGATACCCCACAGACCAGATGCCCTCTTGTGTCCTCGTCACAGAGACTTCAAAGTGCTCCACCCAGGGCTCCTCTTCAGAGCTCTTCCCCAAGCTCCAAATGTCACATCTTCAGTTACCAGATATTTCCTATTAATCTTGTTTTGGCACCGGATTACTCTCCCTGACTACATGAAGGTATTCTAACCAAAGCACATGGACTGTAGAGAATATTATGGCTTAGAAATAAGGTATAACCCCACCAAAAGCTCAGGGTCTGCCACAGTAGCAGTGTTCAGAGGTGAAATGATTAGACTGTGAAACTTGTGACCTAATCTGTGGATCCATCCATTTTGTGGGTTAATTATCTGAAAGGCCCACTGTACTGAGAGGAGTGTGTGCAGGTGGAGTGTGGCTGGGGACATGCCCTGGGGAATCACATCTTGTCCCCTGTGAACTGTCTCCTCCTGTCCCTTCCCGCCCTAAACTTCTGGCTGCCATTAGCTAGGCACGCTTCCCCCCTTGTTCCCTTCCAACTCTGTGTCCCACCTCATCTCAGGCCCGCAGGAATGGGTCACCTGGCCCCAGACCAAACCTCCAATCTAGGAGGACAGAGTGCATCTCCCTCTCCGGGTTGTTCTGGTCAGGACTGTGGTAACTGTGGCAACGGTGGACTGACCCAGTGAGTAGGTGTTATGAGTGGATTGGACCCACAACTGTTTCCTAAATCCACAGATTCTGTCATTTTCATAGCTCAAGCCATTTCCTTCTGGATGGCCTGTTTCCAGCCTGCCCTCACCTAGAATGTGATATACTAGTGATTATTGAGAATCTCCAGCCGTCCTGGTCCTGCCCATTTGCACACCACAACTAGCTACTAGGCAGCCAGACACATGGACCTCCTGCTGGTCACTGAGGAGAGAAGAGAGATTTTCTGAGGACCCTGTTAGAAGTCCACTCTTATTTTTTTTAAAGACCACACTCAGAGGGCATGTTTCAGGCAGTCCTTCACATTTGTCTTTGAGAAATCAGACTCACAATGATTTTTGTGATTCTCTCCCAGGATCCAATAACCACCGCTCTACTCCCTACTTCTCTGAGATCAACTTTGTAGCTTCCACAAAGAAGGGAAAAACTGCTATTTCTCTTTATGTGTCTGGCTTATTTCACTGAATATAATTTCTCCCATGAGCTAGTTATAAATAGAAACTGCAAAACAAATTCTTTTATGTCAGATTTAAATTTTATTCTGAAGAGATAATTCGAAATGGTCAGATATGTTTATGTAGGAAAATGTTCATTAAAATATTTATAGGACTGGAGATGATCTGAATGTTTAGCCAAAGGGGAGAGATTAAGTTTATTTAAGAGAGATGTAAGTTTATTGATCATCTCAATAGATGCAGAAAAAGCATTTAACAAAATATAGCACAACTACCTGTCAAAACAGTAGAAACACTAGGGACAGAAGGAACTTTGTAAATGCATTGTAAAAGCTATCTATGCTAAACCCAAGGCACCATCATTCTAAGTGGAGAAAGGTTGAAAGCATTCACTTTAAAAACTGGAAAAAGACAGGGTGCCCCCTCTTTCACCACTTCTATTCAACTTCATCTTTGAAATTGCCAGAGCCATTGGACAAAAGAAAGAAATTAAAGGTATACAAATAGGTCCAGAAGAATTCAAATCTCACTCTTTGCTGATAGGATCATGTCATCTTCTTATATTTTTTATTAGAGCATAATAGTTATACATAGAAGTTGGGTTGATTTGGGAAAGATCCTACATGCATGGAATCTGATTTACTCTATTCAGTCTCCACCCAACATCTTTCTCTCCTTCCTGCCCCCATTCTCCTTTCTCTACTGATCTTTCTTTGGGTCATTTATATGTTAATTTCTGACTGGTGCTTTCTACATATACATACAGGTGCAGTCCCCTGTTTTAGACTTCCATGTGCACATAACATGATCTGCGTAAAGACTTTTCACATTTCTTCCCTTCCCAAACCTCTCCACCCTCTCATTCTCCTTCTACTCCACTGATCTTCCCTGTATACTTAAGATAGCCAGTCCAACCCCACTTCATCAACTTCTTTCCTCTATTTTGCTCTGGCCCTGATAATTTCAGCCTTGTACAGGAATAGTTAACTTCTTCCTTTCCGAACACAGAGATCAAGATTTATGTAAAATGAGAAAAACTCTACATTGGAAAACACTGAAGGCAACACGGACTGCTTCTGCAGATGATGACTCTGCTTTGTAAATTTTTTTCTTAACGTTTGCAATGAAAATGAACTTCTCCAAAAATCCTATGCTTACATAAAAGGACAACAGGAGACAGAGATTACTGAGACAGTGAGAAATGACTTCACACTATGATGAGGTCAAATGGCTTTCTGTTGCCTTCTAGCAATTCTCTGGTTACTCCCACCCACCATCACCCCTGCAAATGTGTGCGGCTCCATGGGTCTGATTCCTTGAGACAAGTCCCACAGGTTATCAGTCACCAGGCTGCTTTTCATTAGATATTATTTGCCATGTTGCTGCAGATTAACAAGCCTGTTTGGGGTGCTCTCAGTCTATTTTCATCATGGTCTCTTTTTCTCTGTTTTGTAGCTATGACAACATTGAAAATGAGCAATCAATCATTTGTCACTGAATTCATCTTTTTGGGATTTTCCAACCACTCCAACCTACAGGGCTGGTTCTTCCTGCTTTTTCTGGTCATTTACCTGACCACTCTCCTAGGGAACATGCTCATAATAGTGGCCACCAGGGTCAGTCCAGCTCTCCACACTCCAATGTACTTCTTCCTCAGCAATTTGAGCTTTTTGGACGTCTGCTACACATCCACTACCCTCCCAGTACTGCTGGTGAACTTCTTCTGGGAGAAGAAGGCCATTTCTTATGAGGGCTGCCTTTCTCAGATCTTCTTCTTGGTGACAAGTGCTGGCACAGAAGGCATCTTACTGGATGTGTGGCCAGTAAGACTGCTGTGTGGACACCTGCTGTCCTCCTCAGTACCCAGTCATCATGAGTGTGAAGGTCTGTGTTAGCCTGGTGACTGGCTCCTGGCTGTGTGGGCTGGTGAATTTGGTCACACACATGGTACTGGCCATCACACTCACTCTGTGTGGGCCCCACCAGATCAGCCACATTCTCTGTGACACCCCATTGCTCCTTAAGCTCTCTTGCTCAGACACCTCTGTCAACGAGTCTATGCTCCACGTTGTCAGTGCCACCATTGGCCTGAGCCACTGCCTCTTCACTGTAGGCTCCTACGCACTCATCATGGCGGCCATCCTAGGGATTCCCTCTGCCCAGGGCAGGAGAAAGGCCTTCTCCACATGTGCGTCCCCCCTCACTGTCGTGGTGTTCTTCCATTGAACAGCCAACTTCCACTATGAGAGGCCCAGAGAAGGCTGGACACGGACACCCTGGTCTCTGTGCTCTTCTGTGTGGTGACCCCCATGTTGAAGCTTATCATTCACAGCCTGAGAAGCAATGAGATCCAGAGTGCCCTGAGGAAGCTTGCTGGGACACAGATTGTATAGTGAGATTAGAACTAGATGATGGTTTCATTCTAGGAAATGTCTTAGTTGTAGAAATATGTGAACTCTTCAGCAGCAATTACAAGAGCGCTCTCTCCATACACAGTGTCTCATGACCACTGTGGTGCCCCTCCAACCAGGGGAAACACACTGTGCTAAGTTTGTGACACATTGTGACCTCACCTGGGTTCTCTAATCCACAGGTATTTCAGAATATTTTTATTACTTTTCTCTCCAAAAAAAGCCTATACCCAAAGCAGTCAATCTCCTTTCCTTCAACATTTCAGCTCTAGCCAACACTAGTGACTGTGAAGTGCTATGTGCAATGTGACTTTGACTTGCATTTTCCTAATGGATCTTGATTCTAAGTTTTAAATAAACACCATTTCTGTGTTTCTCCTTCACATGTGGAAAGACCCATGTATACACTCGAGTTTCTGTGGATATTTTTAATGAAGTAATACCATATACGTCTTTTAGATCTGACTCCTTTCACTTAGGATGATTGCAATTTTCAGTTATATTGTAGCTTGTATAAGTATTTTAGTTTATTCTTCCTTATTTTGAATGATTTCCATCTTATAAAAATGCCACATTTCTTTGTTCATTTCCCACTGGATAGTAATTTTTACTTTGTGTCTGTGTGGGTGTCGTACTGAAGATTGAACCCGGAGCTTCCTGCACACTAAACAATGTTCTACAACTAAGCCAAATCCCAACACTTTTAAAAATTTTGTTTTGAGACAGGGTCTTGTAAATTTGCCCAGGTTGTCCGTGAATTTGTGATCCTCTTTCCTCAGCTTCTTGAGTAGCTAGATTAGAGACCTGCCTGGTCATTTTCACTTTTTGACTAATATGAATAAAATTTGTATATACAATATGAACATTATACATTATATGAACATTATATGAACATTCATGTACAAATCATTGGTGGACAACTTTTTTATTTATCTCGAGTTTGTAAGTAGGAGTGGAAGAGGTGGATCATAAACTTCATATTTAACTTTCTGAAGAAGTTCCAGATCATTTTCAGACCAGTGGAACCAACTTACCTCATTATTAAGAGTGGTGAATAAAGCTTCTGATTTCCTCACTCCCTTAACAACACATAATTATCATTCCTTTTATTGTGACGACCCTGGAATGTGTGAAGTGCTTAATCAAATGTGCTTTAGCTTTGCCTTTCCCTGATGGCTAATCATTCTAAGATCTTTTAGGAGTACTATTAATGTGTCTCTCCTAAGCATGAGGAAAACCCAATTGTATTATGGGAAATTTTAAGTTTTAGAGACTTACCTCTTTATCTAATACTTTTTATTTTTATTTTTGTGCAGTAAAATACTACAAGATTTTAAGCTTGTTGTCTTTTCTCCATCTGTGCCTGAAAGAGCTGTTTGATGACACTTTTTTCCCCCTACTTTTAAACTCCATAGCAAACAATTTCTTCACCAGGTCATGAGCATCCTCAGGATCATAAAATTAAGGGGCACAAACTAATACAGGGTTTGGTAAAGGATCAGCCCTTAGCAGGAGTGGATCAGCTGAAGATAGTAGGGATGCTTTTAATATTGTGGCTTCTGATATCTGTGCATCTGGCAAAGTATGTAACATGAAGGAAAAACTTCATATGCCATGTGAAATCCATCCCAATAAGTGCACACCAACCCTGAGCCCTTCTTTCCCTAGCGGGAAGGGAAGGCAGTCTTGAGGTTTCAGCCACCCACAAATTCTTAGCAGAAATCTCACTCTGAACTTTGCTCACCCACATCCCAGAAGAGAGAGGACGCTGATCTTCTCACTGCATGCTGGGAACAGGTCATTGCCAAGACATTAATGAATCCAACAGCAAATTAACTGCTCTCCATTGTTGCAGTTGAACTTAAGCCGTTGCCCTTGAGTTGTGTTTGCACACTGAGGAGTCCCAGAGCAGTTGCAGAAGAAAGGCTCCATGAATATTCCCAACAGGTCGGCCCCAGACTTCTATAAATGTCCATCACAGGAAAATGAATTGTGAGAGATCAGAGGATTTTGACTCCTTCATGAGGCCACAGATATGCGACAGGCAACTTTCAGAATAACAGGTCCGTTTTGTGGTGAATGGAGACCAACAGCCAGTTTTACCAAGAACTTTCTTTGCAGCCTAGGTCCTAGTATGGAGAGCAGCAAGGGCAACACCAAAACCAGAAATCTACGTCTCTCTGTGAGAGTTGCTGGAAAGTACTTTATTTACCATCACAATTTTCAAAAACACTACCCCAGAATCAGGATATACCTGCACCTTAAAAACATATTACAGAATATTGTACATATTTTTATTACCATTTTGATAGCATTTATGTAATGACCTATCGTAGCAACTTTTCTATGTGTATCTAAGTTTCAGCAATACTACTTGTATTGCCAGAGTAGAAATAACTTCAGAGGTTATCACAAAACCTGAGGGATTTAGCATGATGCCTGCAATACTGGAAGAAAACCCAAATCATGACCAGAAACTCTGGGATGCCTAAATTCCTTATGTGAGATGATGTGTGTGGAAAATTACTTATGGTAAACAATAGATAATGCTAAGTGTTAATCCTCTGCTTTTGATGAGCAGTACAGAAAGGAATAATTTTAGGGAGAAAGTATAGGGACACATTCCCATTATGACACAATATAGCATAACAATAGACCTACCTAAATATCTGTATAAATAAAAATCATTATTGTAGAAGAAGTTATGTTTAGAAACATATTCATTCACTAACTAGGGGTTTTCATCTTTATCTTACAACACATGGATGCTTTGGGAGGTGAGTTGCAAGCAATTTATTTACTGTAATAAATCCCTGAAGCTAGTGAGTAATCTACTTCATACACAACCTTCCTCCTTTAGAAATATTATATTTTGGGGTCACTCATAAGTGACTTCATTCTCGGTCACCTGACTTTGAGATGACTGATTGGGAAAGAAAGATGCAGAGCTGCTTGTTCTGTGGGAACTGAGCCGATGGTCTCCATAAGGGATATGTTTAGGAGACAGGAGACACTGGGTTCCTCAAAAGCCGCTGGGATTTGCTGCCTCACTTATGCCCACAGAGGCTTTATTTTTCTTAGCAAGATATCTGCACCAGAACCACTGAACAGAAATGTCCTCTCGCCTCTGTCAAGTCTCTGTTAGATCCTTTAGGTCCCACATAGTATTGTCTTTAAAGAATCTTTTAAAACTCTGCTCCATGGATGTACTTGACAGACCTTCTTCATTCTTCAAACATTTACTGAGTGCACATTTACACAAGGTGTTGCCCTAGTGTTTAGAACACAATTGAGAAGCCCAACTAGGACCTGGAAAAGCGCGTATTCAAGATGGAATGAGGGGCTTTGGAAAGTATTAAGTGCTCCATTCCCAGAGCTGCCCAAGTAAACACTAAGGGAAAATAATGATTATTTGTAGATTACATAGAATTGTTACCAAGTTTCCTGCACATATTGAGTTCATCTTCCCATTAGATTGTAAATTGGTTGAAGGACAGTGTCGGAGACCAGCTCCAACAAGGGGTCTCAGGAGACGAACGGATGGTGAGGAGTCAGCGAAAGAGGGGGTGGAGAAACAACACAGACACCAAAGTGAAGGCGTTGATCTCAATCTTTATTGTGAAGTTGATCATATATACTTTTCATTTTGTCAGGCATACAGTACTTTGTGGTTACAAAACAGGAATCATTATTCAAACAAAACAAAATATTACGTACCTACAATTAGAATAGAAGAATGTATCTTGGCTTATGCATAAGCAAGCATTTGTACTTTCACTTCGAGTTTTGCTTTGAGCTGTTTCTGCTTAGTTAACTTTTAATAATAGATACAAATGTCCCAAACTATTGGCCTATACCTTGACTATTCTTTCTTGACTTACTGACTGAAACCGGTGCCATGGTTATGACAAGTAGTTGATTTGTTATTACTTGTAACCAAACAAAAGTAAGAGCACAAACCATTGTGCACAGGAACAAGAACATGTTGCCCAGTACTAAGCACTAATCTATCTTCTTAACATTAATTTTCCTTCTCTAGATTTTAATTTAATTTCTCAAAAACTTCTTTGACAGGAATACAGGGAGTTTTTCCTTAGACATTAACAATTTACACTCCACAGCTGAATCATTGCATTTAGAGCAAACAGATCTATGCTTTAGAAGTAGCTGCATTAATTGTGAAAGTTATAATTCTTCCTTTATACTTAATGGTCATATTATAAATCAAAACTATACTTACTAAAGTTATAAAAAAAAATCAGTCCATTCCCAGAAACATACTGCGCTCCTTCAGAGGATAGACGCCTTGCGCCACCCACCTCAGTAGGGCCTTGCCATTGCCTGAGTCAGAGGAGGGGCGCAGCAGGACAAGGATCAGATCTTATCCTCTTTGGGTTTCTTAGTAGATCTGGCTTAAGACTAAATTAGACCCTGTATAGGAACAAAATTGGTTTGAATTGAAACTAACCACTACAAAGAACAGAAATTTTAAAATCCTAAATAAAAAAGAGAATTTTTTATTTTGAAGAATTTTATAACTAGCTCCCCATCTGCAGCCAAAACGAAACCTGTCTAGCTAGCTCTGGGGAGGGGCAAGCAGGAAAAATCCAAAAGACAGAGGGTCTGGGATCCCAATCGCCAACTGTGGGACCCCGGAGATCCAGGCCCACTGATTCGTGTGGCCTGCCCTGCGGCTACAAAAGGCATAGCGCCCCAGGGAAGCCATTAATTAGCAAGCAGGGAGAGGCTTGGCTGCGATCAGGTGGAATCCCACCAGCCAAGCCCACACTGACCCCCGGGCTGAGTACGGGAGTTTAGACGGGGAAGGAAGCGGTACAGTCCCATCCCCCACAGCGGACACTCCACCAAGGCAATCAGCAGTCAGCATCTTGAACAGCTGAAATATCCACCGACATTCTCCCACAGATCTCAACAACAAAACAGGTGTGTGGCACTCAGCCCATCCCCCATACATCGGGAACTCGCATAAAATCTCTCCTAGGCTTGCCGGGGGAGGGAGAATCAGAGTGAGCCTGCATAAAGACTAGGGGGGAACTAGAGGCACCTGACCTGCAACCCCCCCTACCCATCTGCAGCCAAAAGGAAACCTGTCTAGCTAGAGCTGGGGAAGGGGCAAGCAGGAAAAATCCAAAGGACAGAGTGCCTGGGATCCCAATTGCCAACTGTGGAACCTCTGAGATCCAGGCCGACTGATTCGTGCGGCCTGCCCTGCGGCTACAGAAGGCTAGCAGGAGAAACCAGGAGGCTAGAGGCCAGGCCCTCGAAACTGGGCAGCTGGAAATTGCAGGCCCGCCGGGGACAGTTCACCCACTGCCCGCATAGCTGAGCGGTAGGAGAACACCCGGCCGCAGGTGACCGATCACCCGCCTGTGGCCTGTGATACTGGGCGGCTGGAGACCGCCTGCCTGCCGTGACTGGGAGCTGAAATCAAACAGAGACAGTCCAGTCACACCACCTCATCAGGACACCCCGGCAAGGAACTGGGGCCGGTCATAGCAAAGTAGTGTCGTCACTGGAGCTCGGACGTCGGATCTTCCTTCACAGTGGAATCCACGTCAGCAGGCATAGTTTAACAACACTAAGGAGAGGTATCAGAGTAATATAGAACCGAAACAAATCTATACAAGAGAACAGAAACATGACAATCAAATAGAGCTGGAAAGCAACGGGGACAACATGAGAAAACAAGGGAAAAAAGGAGTACAAACAATGCAAGACAACTTAATTCTACAAGAGGACATAGAAACTTCAGAAGCAGGGATAGGGAAAGAACTCAAGGCATACCTAACTCAAATGGAAAGGAATATTAGAGAAGACATGAGACAGCAAGTCCAAGCAATAAAAATATATTTTGAAAATGAATAAAACAAACAAATTCACATGGCAAAGAACGAGCTCTACCAGGAGATAGAGATCTTAAAAAAGAATCAAACTATAATCCTAGAATTGCAGGAAACTATAAACCAAATTAAAATCTCAAACGAGAATATTACAAATAGACTTGATCAAGTAGAAGTCAGAACATCAGATAATGAAGACAAGGTTTATCAACTTGAAAAGAGTATAGTCAACACAGAAAAGATGCTTAAATCCCATGAGCAATCTATTCAAAAGATATGGGATGTCATTAAAAAACCAAATTTGAGAGTCATCGGGATAGAAGAAGGCACAGAGATTGAAACCAAAGGAATGGACAGCATATTAAATGAAATAATTGTAGAAAACGTCCCAGAGATGAAAGATGGAATGGATTGCCAAATCCTGGAAGCCTACAGGACCCCAAATATTCAAAACTATAATAGACCAACTCCAAGACACATAATTATGAAGATAGCCAACATACAGGACAAGGAGAGAATATAAAAAGCTACCACAGAAAAGAGACAGATTACATTCAGGGGTAAACCAATTAGGTTAATGACTGATTTCTCAGTACAGACTTTGAAAGCGAGAAGATCCTGGAACAATGTATTTCAAACGCTGAAAAATAATGGATTTCAACCAAGAATACTGTATCCAGCAAAACTGAGCTTCAAATTTGACAATGAAATTAAAATCTTTCACGATAAACAAAAGCTAAAAGAATTTGCAGCAAGAAAACCAGCACTGCAAAGCATTCTGAGCAATATACTACAAGAAGAGGAATTGAAAAATAGTGCCCAAAACTAACAACAAGAGGTATCTCAGTAAAGGAGGAGGAAAATAACCAAAAAAGTAAAACTAGCCAAACTAAAATAAATAAATAAAGAAGCATGACTGGAAGTACAAATCATATCTCAATTGTAACTTTAAATGTTAATGGCTTAAACTCACCAATCAAGAGACATAGGCTAGCAACCTGGATCAAAAAAACAAATCCAACAATAAGCTGCCTTCAGGAGACTCATATGATAGGAAAAGACATACACAGGCTGAAGGTAAAAGGTTGGGAAAAATCATACCACTCACATGGCCCTCGGAAGCAAGCAGGAGTGGCCATACTCATATCAAATAAAATCAACTTCAAACCTAAGTTAATTAAGAAGGATAAAGAAGGACACTATATACTGTTAAAAGGGACCATCCACCAACAAGACATAACAATTATCAATTTGTATGCACCAAACAATGGAGCTGCATTCTACATAAAACAAACGCTCCTCAAGTTCAAGAGTCAAATAGACCATAACACAATAATTACGGGTGACTTCAACACACCACTCTCGCCATTAGACAGATCCTCTAGACAAAAACTGAATAAAGAAACTATAGAACTCAACAGCACAATCAATAACCTAGACCTAACTGACATATATAGAATATACCAACCATCATCAAGTGGATACACGTTCTTCTCAGCAGCACATGGATCCTACTCAAAAATAGACCATATATTATGCCATAAGGCAAATCTTAGTAAATATAAAAGTGTGGAGATAATACCATGCACCATATCTGACCATAATGGAATGAAATTGGAAATCAATGATAAAAAAAGGAAGGAAAAATCCTACACCACATGGAAAATGAACAATATGTTATTGAATGATCAATGGGTTACAGAAGACATAAAGGAAGAGATAAAAAAATTCTTAGAGTCAAATGATAATACAGACACAACATACCGGAATCTATGGGACACAATGAAAGCAGTTTTAAGAGGGAAATTCATATCCTGGAGTTCTTTCATCAAAAAAAGAAAAAAACCAACAAATAAATGAACTCACACTACACCTCAAAAACCTAGAATAGGAAGAACAAAACAACAGCAATTGTAGTAGAAGACAAGAAATAATTAAAATTAGAGCAGAAATAAACGAAATTGAAACAAAAAAAAAACCATTGAAAAAATTGATAAAACTAAAAGTTGGTTCTTTGAAAAAATAAATAAGATAGACAAGCCCGTAGCTATGCTAACTAAAAAAAAGAAGAGAGAGAACTCAAATTACTAATATACTGGATGAAAAAGGCAATATCACAACAGACACTACAGAAATACAGAAGATAATTAGAAAGTATTTTGAAACCCTATATTCTAATAAAATAGAAGATAGTGAAGATATCGATAAATTTCTTAAGGCATATGATTTGCCCAGATTGAGACAGGAAGACACACACAATTTAAACAGACCAATAACAAAGGAAGAAATAGAAGAAGCCATCAAAAGACTACCAACCAAGAAAAGCCCTGGACCTGATGGGTATACAGCGGAGTTCTACAAAACCTTCAAAGAAGAACTAATACCAATACTTTTCAAACTATTTCAAGAAATAGAAAAAGAAGGAGCTCTTCCAAATTCATTCTATGAGGCCAACATCACCCTGATCCCAAAACCAGACAAAGACACTTCAAAGAAAGAAAACTACAGACCAATATCTCTAATGAACTTGGATGCAAAAATTCTCAATAAAATTCTGGCGAATCGAATACAAAAACATATCAGAAAACTTGTGCACCATGATCAAGTAGGATTCATCCCTGGGATGCAAGGCTGGTTCAATATACGGAAATCAATACATGCTATTCACCACATCAATAGGCTTAAAGACAAGAACCATATGATCATCTCGATAGATGCAGAAAAAGCATTTGACAAAATACAACATCCCTTTATTTTCAAAACATTAGAAAAACTAGGGATATCAGGAACTTACCTCAACATTGTAAAAGCTATATATGCTAAACCTCAGGCTAGCATCATCCTAAACGGAGAAAAACTGTAGGCATTCCCTCTAAAATCTGGAAAAAGACAGGGATGTCCTCTATCACCACTTCTATTCAATTTAGTTCTCGAAGTACTAGCCAGAGCAATTAGACAGACAAAAGAAATTAAAGGCATAAAAATAGGAAAAGAAGAAATTAAATTATCGCTATTTGCTGATGACATGATAATTTACTTAACAGACCCAAAAGGATCTACAAAGAAGCTGCTAGAGTTAATAAATGAATTCAGCAAAGTGGCAGGATATAAAATCAACACGCACAAATCAAAGCCATTCCTGTATATCAGCAACAAAACCTCTGAAATGGAAATAAGGAAAACCACTCCATTCACAATATCCTCAAAGAAAATAAGATACTTGGGAATCAACCTAACAAAAGAGGTGAAAGATTTATACAATGAAAACTACAGAACCCTAAAGAGAGAGATAGAAGAAGATCTCAGAAGATGGAAAAATGTACCCTGTTCGTGGATAGGCAGAACTAACATCATCAAAATGGCGATATTACCCAAAGTTCTCTACAGGTTTAATGCGATGCCAATCAGAATCCCAAAGACATTTCTTGTAGAAATAGATAAAGCAATCATGAAATTCATATGGAAAAAATTAAAAACCCAGAATAGCAAAAGCAATTCTAAGCAGGAAGTGTGAATCTGGAGGTATAGTGATACCAGAGCTCAAACTGTACTACAATGCAATAGTAACAAAAACAGCATGGTACTGGTACCAAAACAGGCAGGTGGACCAATGGTACAGAATAGAGGACACAGAGACTAATCCACAAAGTTACAACTATCTTATATTTGATAAAGGGGCTAAAAACATGCAATGGAGGAAGGATAGCATCTTCAACAAATGGTGCTGGAAAAATTGGAAATCCATATGCAAAAAAATGAAATTGAATCCCTTTCTCTCGCCAGCCACAAAATTTAACTCAAAATGGATCAAGGAGCTAGATATAAAAACCGAGACACTGCATCTGATAGAAGGAAAAGTTGGCTACGATCTACATATTGTGGGGTCGGGCTCCAAATTCCTTAATAGAACGCCCGTAGCCCAACAGTTAATAACAAGAATAAACAAATGGGACCTACTTAAACTAAAAAGTTTTTTCTCAGCAAGAGAAACAGTAAAAGAGGTAAATAGAGAGCCTACATCCTGGGAACAAATTTTTACCCCTCACACCTCAGATATAGCCCTAATATCCAGAATGTACAAAGAACTCAAAAAATTAAACAATAAGCTAACAAATAATCCAATCAACAAATGGGCCAAGGACCTGAATAGACACTTCTCAGAGGAGGACATACAATCAATCCACAAGCACATGAGAAAATGCTCACCATCTCTAGCAATCAGAGAAATGCAAATCAAAACCACCCTAAGATACCATTTCACTCCTGTAAGATTGGCAGCCATTATGAAGTCAAACAACAATAAGTGTTGGCGAGGATGTGGGGAAAAGGGCACACTTGTTCACTGCTGGTGGGACTGCAAAATGGTGAGGCCAATTTGGAAAGCAGTATGGAGATTCCTGGGAAAGCTGGGAATGGATCCACCATTTGACCCAGCTATTGCCCTTCTTGGACTATTCCCTGAGGACCTTAAAAGAGCACACTATATGGATACGGCCACATCAATGATTATAGCAGCACAATTCACAATAGCTAGACTGTGGAACCAACCTAGATGGCCTTCAATAGATGAGTGGATAAAAAAATTGTGGCAGCTATACACAATGGAGTATTATGCAGCACTAAGAAACGACAAAATCATAGAATTTTCAGGGAAATGGATGGCATTAGAGCAGATTATGCTAAGTGAAGGTAGCCAAGCCCTAAAAAACAAATGTCAAATGTCTTCTTTGATATAAAGAGAGCCACTAAGAATAGAACAGGAAGGAAGAGCATGAGGAAAAGACTACCAGTAAACTAAGACGAATGGGGGGAGAGAAAGGTGAGAGAAGGGAAAACCTATGGAAATGGTAGGAGACCTTCAGTGATACACAAAATTATAAGAGGTTATGAGTTGCAAGGGGGTGGGGGGAAAAAGGGGAGAGAATTGAACAATAGCAGAGGAGGTAGAGAGGGAAGATAGGAGGGAAGAGGAGGGGAGGGGGGATAGTAGGGGATAGGAAAGGTAGCAGAATACAACAGTCACTAATATGCCATTATGTAAAAATGTAAGTATGTAACAGAAGTGAGTCTGTATTATGTATTTGGGGAGTTCAAAACCCAATTGAGTCGAATGTATGAAAGATGATATGTCTTGAGCTCTGTAATGTTTTGAACAATCAATAAAAAAAAAATGAAATTCCCTTTTACGTGTCGAATTTTATAACTAGAAGGCTCTGACATACCGTAAGAGGTAATAATTTGTCTTCCCTTTCCCCTTTATGCTAGAAGAAGCACAGGTGAAATAAAAAGAACTGAAAGAGCTGGCACAGTGGTTCTCGCCTGTAACCCAGCAGCTCAGGAGGCTGAGGCAGGAGGATAGTGAATTCAAAGGCAGCCTCAGCAAAAACAATGCACCAAGAAACTCAGAGACCCTGTTTCTAAATAAAATATAAAATAGGGCTGGGGATGTGGCTCAGTGGTCAAGCCCCTGAGTTCAATCTCCGGTAACAGCCCCCTTACACCCGACCCCAAAAAAACAAAACTGAAAGAGATGTTAAATGCTGAATTTAGTGCTGAATCTCCAAGACAGGAGGGAGGCTTCTTCCTGGTGAATTTGTTAAGATTTTAAACCTACCAGTTAGGGGTAAGGACATCCCTGCATGTTATGTGAAAGAGCCCAGACTTCTCCAAAGTGTGTCCTTGGACCAGCATCACTGGGAACACTTGGAATCACTGACTGAGGCCAACTGTTCTGCACAATGACCTCTGATCTTTCCCTCAGCTCCAAGCACCCACACAACATGGAAGGATATGAGGACAACTCTGGGCCAGGGCAGATAGCTCATAGATTTCACAGTAATAAATTCACATTGCCACAAGCACCTGAAATCATTCAGATATTTTTCTGAATAAATTGACCTTGTACTGTGTGTGTGTGTGTGTGTGTGTGTGTGTGTGTGTGTGTTTGTGTGTGTGTGTGTGTTTTAAGCAATTTACTGGGCAACATAAAAATTGGATTTAAAAATTTTAATCATTGCTTGTGCTATTGAGATCAAATAGGAATCACTGTTTCCCTGATGTGCATAAGGGTTTTTATGATCACACCATTCTTCCTCGTTTTGGTCATGCCCATTTTTTTTTTCGTTTGAGAAAATGAATCCCTAAGATTAGTCAACATAACATTTCATTTGTTGCCAAAGCAAAAAAAAAAAAAAGTAGTTCTTTTAAGACTCTAGACTTATTTATTTTATTTTGTTTATATTTAGATTTTAAAATTAGTTGTGCTTAACTGAAGCACCGACTTTCTATTGAAATTTAAAAACTTTAAGCTTCTTAAGGCCCTGAGATTTGGAATTTTAATGAAAGCTGCGTTGGCCTATTAATCATGTGCAATGAGTTATTAGAACCAAAGACAAGAATGTCTGGGCATTGAAGATAATAATACAGTTTACTAATATATGGTATTATCATCAGGTAACAAAGTATCTTTTTTCTGTAAAATGGGGATAATAGGTTATCTTACAGGTTGTTGTGTAAACCAAATAAGTTAATGCATGTAAAAGTCTTATAGGCATTTAATAAGTGTTAGGTATTTTTATCTAATGTGTGTCTCTATTCGTTACTCAATTTGAAAAATCCTGATTGGATTCAGGTATGTAAAAATTCATCTTTTCAAAGAAATTCACTGAGTTTTGATAGAATGGATTATTCGAAATTCAATCTAATTTTTACAGAAAACATGCCACTTTTAAACTGCATTAAACAAGGTTTTTAAAGTCAGGCATTTATGTATATTGAAGCAATCTAAGAAGACTCACACTCACATTATTTTTTTATGAAATATGTCCTAGATGATTATGATGATTATGGTTAATATTATTGCAGAGCAGAGGGTTTACTATTAAGTTGTTCTAATTCCTATGCTGCATTATACAAATTCTAAGGAGCAAGTACATATTGTGTCACAAAGTGTAATTCATGAGTTATGATTGTTAATAATGGATTCTAATGGTGACCATGATGTTGATTAAATCTAATGCCCTACATTAATAAAGAGCATAGAGGATAAAGAAAATTGTTTCAGTATCATCCTTCACCCTACCCCACACCCGAGACCTACAAGAAATTAGCC
Organism: Ictidomys tridecemlineatus; assembly: GCF_052094955.1. Taxonomy (NCBI): domain Eukaryota; kingdom Metazoa; phylum Chordata; class Mammalia; order Rodentia; family Sciuridae; genus Ictidomys; species Ictidomys tridecemlineatus. The sequence continues at coordinate 18,286 of NW_027521115.1, read as the reverse complement.
AGTAAAACAAAGGAAAAACTTATATGGAGATAAAATTATATAAACATACATTGGGAGATTTTTTTAATGCCTCATGAAATTGTCCCTCCTGAACTGACCTTTATATTTAAGACCTTTACAATAGCAGTATGCACAACTTCAGAGATTGTATTTTTAAAACCCTGAACATTTACGTTTAGTTTTCCCTTTTACACATCCACAGATCATGTACCAATTTCCCATAGTAAAATCTGCTGGAACTGCCTTCTATGTGGAATTTTATTTCTTTTTCTGAAAACATCTAGATATCTACCTATAAAAGAGATTGTCATATTGATCTTTTTGATATGGGGAGTTAAAAGAAAGTACATGTCACTGATTTCTAAAAGACTTGAAGTTCATCCAGGTAGTTGATAGAGAAAACAGAGAACGTAAGAAATGTCAAGTACATGTAGCTTCCAGCTCCATTTCAAAGTTGATTTATTGTAAATCAATGCTAATAAGGTAACCTCTTGTTTAGGGAAATTATTTAGAGAAAGCGATACCTACAACTGAACTAGATAGTGTGGTGTTTTTAGTCATTTCTGGATAAACATTTGCTACAATTTTCGTGAACACCAAGTATCACAAGAATCCCTACTTTCTCTATTTCCTTTTCTCCTTTCTCTATTCTCCTGGTTTATTTCATATTCACCCTTTGTTGTAACAGTTGCCTTCAAGACAATGACTCCCAAATCCACACCTGCAGTTCTAGGGTGTCTGTGAAGGGCATTTCCACGTGATTATCCCACAGATAACTCACATTCAACATTACTCAAATCAAATTCACTAAAGCCTTCTCTACATCTGCTATTCCTCACATATTCCTGTTTTCCTGAGTGATCCCACCAGCTAGCCAGCCTGCCCAAACTGATTTGTTGTCTTTACTGTGTCCTCTTCAACTAGGACTTTAAAGTTCTCTATATTCATCTCCATGAGGGCTTCAGAGATATTCTCCCACCTTCAACACAGCACGTCTTCAGATAAAGACCACTTCATTTTGATCTTGTTTTAGCACTCATATCACTCTTTTGAACTAAACAGGTGTGTCTAAAACTTGGGGAACCAGGTTTCACAGTTATGGACCCCTGCTCCTTGGACTCACATGCACAATTCCATGAGTGGGTCTATCTGCGTGTTCTAGACCTAGAGATCTGATGATTTACTAAAACCCAGTCTATCTCCCTCCAGATGTCCCTTTTTTCAGTCTGTACTCACCTGAAAGAGATTTATGGTCCCCTATTGTTGATACTCTGCAATAATTGATGTCCATGCTCATACCCAAGCCTGGCTTCCAGAGACACACCTGGGCTCTCTGGTGTCCCATGGCATGGTGGGGGGTGGGACGTTTTCCGAGGTTTCTATTCCTAAGTACCTTGCTTAGAAGTCAGGCCTGATACAGCTTCACAGAGCCTAGTCCTGGCCCCATAGGCTGATACTCTGCCACCTCCCCTTAAGTAGCAGGCTCTTCAGAATGACCCAGGGCTTGGCAGCATCCACTGGTACTATCCCACCAGCCCCTTGAAGCCTAGCTGGAGTCTCCATAGAAACAGGGTACATCTCTATGGAAATGGGCTCCCTCCTACCACCCCAGTTTGATGCAGCTTTCAGAGAAGCTCAATAGTGAGGGTCTTTCCATTTATAGCAATTAAGATAACCAAGTGTTCTGAGCTTGCTGAGCCTTAGATGGCAGATTACTGCTATATTCTTTGAGATTTCTGCCATCAATGTTGCCTGAGATGCCAACTTGCCATCCAACTAACTATAAGACAGTGTTCTCAGTCAAGACCAATCCCCCAACCAATAACACACACAAACACACACACACACACACACACACACACACACACACACACACATGCAAACGCCCATCCATCATGGTGAGCAAGGCTTTGTATCTGTGATACAGACCGAATGCACCCACCAATCACATTCACTTCTTCAAACAGATCGTGATTAGGAAACAACTGATATCACTTGTAAAATGTGATATGTCCTGGACTATCACTGTGGTAAAAAAGAAGTAGAGAAATGTAAAAAATGGCACAAAATACTTAACCTCTTAGAGACCTAAAAAAATATTTAGATGTGGTTCCAAACAATCCTGAGTTAAAAATCATCTTGAAAAAATGCTTCCACTTCTATTTATCAATTTACTTACTTACTTACTTACTTACTTATGCATTACTGAGTATTGAACCCAGTGGCACTCTACCGTGAAGCTATATCCTCGGCCCTTTCAATTATTTGGGACTGGGGTCCTTGCAGAGTTTCAAATTTATGATCCTCCTGCCTTAGTCTCCTAAGTACCTGGGATTACAGGCAGGTACCACTCTTCCCCATTAATTACTTATTTTTATAATAAGGCTATTTTTAAAAATTGAACTATAATTTGTACTCAAAGAATGCACAGATCTAAAGTGTACAGGTTTATAATATTTTACATATATATGAACTACCAAAAATCAGGATATAAAACATTTCCATCACTTTAGAAAATTCTTTCATGCTTCAACTGATATCACCCCTGAGCTCAAAAAAAAAAAAAAGACCACCATTATTACTTGATCATTATAGCTGTTTTGCTAATTTTTGAACTTTATTTAAAGGAAACATACAGTATATATTTTGTATCTGGCTTCTTTCACCCAGAATTTTTTTTTAGATTTGTCAATGTTATTAATGTTTCAGTATTTGTGTTTCTAAAGTAACTCAATTATTCCACTGCATGATAAACCGTGATTTGCCTTCTGTCCTTCTGCTGAAGGCATAATATTTGTTTGAGTTATTATGAATTTTTACACAAGAATTTTTGTGAACTGTGCATTAATTTCCTTGGAAATATGCTAGGAATGGGATTGTTTTGAATAGAATAAACACATATTTAACTAAATTAGAAATTACTAAATATTTTTGAAAAGTAAGTGTATAGACTTCAAATTTCACCTTGAGTATCTTTTGAAATAGCTAGAAAGCATGTTGTTTTCATCATTATAAAAACCAAAAAGAGCAGAAGAAAATGGAAATTAATGACTTTCCTTGAGTTTATTAGGGATGAAGATTATAAGGAAAACAACTAACCAAAGTCTGGGGAGAGATAAGCAACCAAAATAATCCAGGTATTTTTTTAACTATGGGAGAACCCACTAGATACATAAGAGTTTATTTATAAAAAAAAAAAACTCAAAAAAGAGTTAATGGATTGCTAAAGACTAAGTATAGACTGGTTTAAGAGCATAAAGACTCAGAGGGCTATAGACATATGATGTTTGTATTTTTTCTTTTTCTTCATGGATTCCACCAAATGTTCCCAGGAAGATAGGGTAGTATTCTAAAAAAGTGTCTTTAATGGTATCATTTCTTGGATAGGTGGAGGGACAAAGAGCAGCAACAGCAGCCAAAACTCCTCCCATACCCATTTCCTGATTTTTTGCATAGAACAAAAGCTGTAATCTTCAGGGGCAAGAGTAACAGAAACTGTTACATTAGGACACTCAACGGAAAACCTTTGCAGCTATGGAAAGGAACAGGCTGAAATGTCTAATGTCAGGAAGAATAAGAACTAGGCTCAGCCATATTGCTAGAAAGTGGGTCACTGTGAAGGCCATATCCCTGTGACTGAGTTTACAGTACCTAAGGCAGGGCTTCCTGGAAACATCAGAAATCACTTCTCTGTTTCCCACTAGTCCACTAACATGCATTGACTGAAAATAACAGTAGAATACAGCTGAGAATTCTTCAAAAAATAGATTATCTCTGGAGAACAGCGAAAATAGAATACACAAAAGCAAGCAGGGAACAATATTAACAAACTGAACTCAGCCATATAGAATAAGGATAACATTACAATCAGTTGAGATCAATCCCAGAATGCAAGGCTGGTTCAATATTCAAAAATTCAATCAACCAAATTTCCATAGTAACAGACTAAATAAGAAAAAAATATATATCATTTCTATAGATGCAGAGAAAATAAGAAAATTCAATATCTATTTATGATAAAAACTATAAATAAATGAAACTAGGGGCGAAGTCCAGGGGTAGAGTGCATGCGTAGTATTCATAAGGCTCTGAATTCAAAACCCAGAACACATACACAAAAAAAAAAAATAAAAAAAAAACACTAGTAAAAAATGGATAGACATTTTCTAACTTGATAAAAGGCATTGAGTAAATGTAATGTGCCAGACACATAGCTTATATTTTCTCAAAACTTTGTTCAGTAGTTGTGAAATAGACATCATTAATATCCTAAGCAAGGAACAAACTAAGGAATAGAGATGAGCTGACTTTTTTACAAACAACATGTAGTAAACAACAGATGGATTTCAATTCACATCTATCTGGACCAAGAGCCTACTGTTTTACTATAATGTTTTTCATTTAAGATTGAAAAAGAAACAGAAATTTTAGTTCAAAACAATGGATCACGGATTAGCATGGGTAACATGATAGAAAATCATTAATTGTATCAATCATTTTTTTTCAGGAAATGTAATGTTTGGTGAGGTAAATCTTATAATACAAAAGAAAAATAATACCTAAGTATATATCATTTGTCAAAATTTCTTGTATCTTATAAAACTTAAAAAAAAAGTTTCTACTGAAAAAAATAGATCAATGTATTTAAAAGCAGGTGACTTATAATTTTACTTTTAAGAAATAATCAGAGATGATCACAGATACATATATATGAAAGCTTCTATTAGAATATTTATGATAGTAAATGGAATGGACGGTTTCTATGTTCAATAAAAAAGGAGATATTAACTTAATTTCATGTTAGGAAATTAAGATTAAAAGGCAAATAATTAAATAGAGTACAACAATACTGGGAAATATTGCTTTGGATATTTTAAAGATAGATAGAGGTAGAATGGGATGAATGCAAACAGAGCTTTTATTTTGTGACCTGTTCTATTCTTCTGAATAACTTTCTACATTTTCTTAATTTTTCCACAATGAAAACTTATTACTTGAAATAACAGACATACAAAAAAAAATTCATCACAGTGAAGTACAGTGTTAGGAGGGAGATACTGCAGATTCAATAAGACACGGGGGTTGATAGCTGGTTGTGCATTTTGACAAAGTCTCAATTTATTCTTACAAAAGAGCACCCATGCAAAAGTCTGTGAGAAGTTATGCTCTCTCTAAAGTCACTCCTATACGTCTCTTTCCAGAGTCCAGGCATCTCTGTTTACAATATTATTTACCATGTTGCTGCAGATTAACAAGCCTGTTTGAGGTGCTCTCAGTCCATTCTCATCATGGTCTCTTTTTCTCTGTTTTGTAGCTATGATACCATTGGAAATGAGCAATCAATCATTTGTCACTGAATTCATCTTCTTGGGATTTTCCAACCACTCCAACCTACAGGGCTGGTTCTTTCTGCTCTTTCTGGTCATTTACCTGACCACTCTCCTGGGGAACATGCTCATAATAGTGGCCACCAGGGTCAGTCCTGCTCTCCACACTCAAATGTACTTTTTCCTCAGCAATTTGAGCTTCTTGGACGTCTGCTAAACATCCACCACCCTCCCAGTACTGCTGGTGAACTTCTTCTGGTAAAAGAAGGCCATTTCTTATGAGGGCTGCCTTTCCCAGATTTTCTTCTTGGTGACAAGTGCTGGCATAGAAGGCTTCATACTGGGTGTGCCAGTATGACTGCTGTGTGGCCACTTGCCGTCTTCCTCAGTACCCAGTCATCATGAGTGTGAAGGTCTGTGTTGGCCTGGTGACTGGGTCCTGGCTGTGTGGGCTGGTGAATTTGGTCACACACACGGTGCTGGCAATCGCACTCACTCTGTGTGGGCCCCACAAGTTCAGCCACTTTCTCTGTGACACCCCATTGCTACTGAAGCTCTCCTTCTCAGACACCTCTGTCAAGGAGTCTGCCCTCCACTAGGTCCGTGCCACTATGGGCCTGAGCCTGTGCCTCTTCACTACAGGCTCCTATGCACTCATCATGGCGGCCATCCTAGGGATTCCCTCTGCCCAGGGCAGGAGGAAGGCCTTCTCTACCTGTGCGTCCCCGCTCACCGCCGTGGTGGTCTTCTATGGAACAGCCAACTTCCAATATGACAGGCCCAGAGAAGGTTGGGCATGGACACCCTGGTCTCTGTGCTTTTCTGTGTGGTGAACCCCCTGTTGAGCCCCATCATTCACAGCCTGAGAAGCAATGAGGTCCAGAGTGCCCTGAGGAAGCTGCCTGGAGGGTGTGTATCCCTTTGCACAATCAAAGTCTAGACCATTCTTCAAACTGGAGTATACAGTCATCTGAAAAATGATGCCTCCCAGGGACTTGTAGGAACCCGGTTAGAGAGTCTGTATCTGGAGCTTTAACTCCAACTCCCGCTTTTAAAAGCTCTGAGACTCCTTTCTCTCCTCTCTTTTCTCAAACACCCTTTTCCCACTTTCAGGTTCAAGTGTGTCAAACACCTTGTGTGGGTGTTCAGCACCATCTCTGTCTTTCTGTGTTCTCCCCACACCAGAGGTACAGAAAGTATGAGAACCTCGTTTCCCTCACTCCTCCAACTGCAGGCCTCCATTTTAAGAGGTTCTGTCAAGATCAGCCAAACACTAGGAAGAGAGGAAGAAAGGAAAAGAAGAAAGCGGGTTCTTTTGGATCCCATAGCAGCAGCAGTAAACCAGCCCTGTAGAGGCAGAAACTAATCTCCTTGGTGCCAGAAGCTGTGTGTGCAGGCTCCTAGACAGCTGTTCCTGAATGTGTGTCACAGTAGCGTGTAATGAGCGTCTCTTTCTAGGGAAGTTAGAGTTTCCATATATGGGGTGGTGTCACCTGCCCTATTTTCCTTTTTTCTTTCAGATCTCCCAAACATTTTATAACTTTTCTCTGTGTCAACTTCCTCTACCATAAATCATCAAGAGTCGTTCTTCATCTCTACCTGTCCACAGTGGCACTGACCACAAGAATGGTTTACATCAGAGATGGTTCTAGATAACAGATCTTAGGAGGTAGGTTGGATGTATGACCTGAGAAAATTGAATATGTTGATGATGTCACAGCCCATGGGAAAGGAGACCTGATAATTCCTGGTGTGCAATGACCCAACAGAGACTTTAAGTTATCATGGCCTGAAATCAAATGTCTATGAAAAACAGCTTTGGAATAACACCATCGACCTTCAGGGTGGCAATGAACATTACAACATGACTACAAACTGCTGTTCCTGACTGGAGTGGGAGACTTACAGAAAGAAAATGATAGGTTCAAGCATTATATTCCTCCTTTAAGTCAGGTTCAGATCATCAGAAATATTTTCTCTCTGGAAACTGATAAAGGTTAATATCAGAATAAAACATCCAATTCTCCAAAATGCAGAAGTAGAAAGAAAATTATAAATCCACAATTTCTCCAGGTCTCTCTTATGTCAATTAGGACATTAATGGGGGAATGATTGACACCTTGTTAATTAGAATGGCAAAATACCAGTGGAATTAGACAAATCTCAGATCCTTGAACCCTAAAATGTCCATTAACCCTCTTTGCTGTCAGAAGCAGCTCCTCCTCCTCCGAGGAGACTAGCTTTCCCTAAATTGAAGACACTATGGTGACTCTACCTGGGCAGTTGTCTTTTTTTTTTTTTAAGATAGAGTGAGAGAGGAGACGAGAGGAGAGGAGAGGGGAGAGAGAGAGAGAGAGAGAGAGAGAGAGAGAGAGAGAGAATTTTTAATATTCATTTTCTACTTCTCAGCGGACACAACATCTTTGTTGGTATGTGGTGCTGAGGATCAAACCCGGGCGGTACGCTTGCCAGGCAAGTGCACTACTGCTTGAGCCACATCCCCAGCCCAATTGTCTTTAAGATGCTCATCCATCATCCCACATTGTCACCAGACTCTTAATTGGGGTCTGATCCTAGAATGCCTCAAGTAATAGTATAAAATATAGCCCAGGAGAGTATAAGGGTCACACCAAAATAAAAGGTAAATATTTTACTGTGTTATGTTAATAGGAGCCTTAAGAATATATAAGAGAATGTGTTTGAGTCTTCTAGACCAAAGAAGTCAGGACATATTGCTGGATCATCTTGAATGCAGTCACAGGGACGTAATCACCAGAAATGTTAGGACCATGGATTTTCCTGAGCCATGATGAGTGTCTATTAGACTCTTTGGTCGATGGACTGAAATCTGGACTCAGTGTTTGCTTAAGTTTAATGACCAATATGATCCTGGAATAATGGAGAGGATGGTGATCAGAAAAAAATAAGGTTTTGGATGGCGTGTTATGTGACCCCTTCCCTGGCCTCACAGCTGGATCTGGAGGAGGGCCTGGAGCACCAGCCTTCGCCAAGGCCTCGTGGACATGCGTTCAGAAGGCAGCACCATATCCTTGTAAAACCCGCAGCCGCTGTCCTCGGCAGCCTGGGAAGACATTAACAAATGGCATCGTTGAAACGGGCTCCCTGATTTCAGTGAGAATAAAGAAACCCTGAAGTAGAAGAGGCCACGTGGTGGAGCAGTGATCAGAACATTCGAATCTGTAGAGATTTTAGACAGTGGTGAATGATCGTGGTATTTATAGATGGCAAAAAATGGGCACCCTTCTAGAATAGTGCCTGTCCCATTTAATGTGAAACTCTTCTTTTCACACTTCATTGGTGCATTGTAGTGGTCCATAATGGTGGGATTTGCTGACACATATTTGAACATACACACAAAATAACCGTGAACTTTGGCCGATATCATTCCAATATTTCCCTTTTCCTCACCTCCTCCCCTGGGTGCCTTGACTCTACTGATCTTCCTTCAACTTTCATGATGAGACTCCCTTAGCAACTTTTCTTCATTTTTCCCCTCTAGCTTTAACATACGGCCCTTAACTTTCTGAGTTGCTTATTTTCCTTAATGTTCTGAAGATCTATCCATCTTCCAGCATTACATAATTTCGTTCTTCTTTATGGCTGAATGAAATTCCAGTGTGTATATACCAGATGTTCTTTATCCATTTGTCCACTGATGTCACCTCGGCTGGTTCATGGGCATGTATGTGTCATTATAGTATGATGACTTCGATCCTCTCTGATAAATACCAAGCAGAGGTAGAGCTGGGTCGCAGGGTGGTCCATGGCTACTCCTGAGGAGCCTCCATCCCGATTTGTGGTGGTTGTGCTGATTCACATGCCCACCAACAGGGTGAGAGTGCTTTTTCTCTCCAATTCTCTTCTCGTCACACTGGTTTCTGTTTTTATTCTTGGTGGTTGCCTTTGTCACTGAAGTGAGATGAAATCTCAGAGTAGTCTTGACTTGCAAGTATTTTCATATATATGTTGGCCACTCACATATTTTTTTCTAAGAACTGTGTGTTTAGTTTATTTAGTTTCCCATTTGGTAGTTGGGTTATTTTATAATTGGGTTATTTAATAATTGTGGGTTTGATGTTAAGTTTTTTGAGTTCTTCATTAATATTCTGAATATTCATCCTCTTTTATAAGAGCACCTCATAAAGATTTTCTCCCTTTCTGTAGGTTCTATCTTCATATTCTAATTGTCTCCTTTGCTGTGCAGAACCTTCTTAATTTGATGCCATCCTATTAGATAACTTTTGGTGTTATATCCTGAGATTTGGCATCCTATTGAGAAAGTCATTGCCTCTGCCTGTAGGTTGGAGTATTGACTTTGTTTTTTCCTAGAAATTGCATAATTTCTGGTCTAGTGCCTTAGTCTTTAATGCATTTTGAGTTTATTTTCTGCAGGGTGAGCGATAGTTTAGGTCTTATTCTTCTGCATTTGGACAGGGGTGTAGAAGGACTGTTTCAGAGAGTAGATGTTAATGACTGGGGTGCAGAAGAACTCTAGCAGAGAGCAGAGTTTTAAGACTGAGGTGCATTAAGACTGTTGCAGAGAGCAGATGTTGGAGACTGGGGTTCAGAATGACTGCTGCAGAGAGCAGAGGTTGGAGACTGGGGTGAAGAAGGACTGTTATGGAGAGCAGAGGTTGGAGACTGGTGTGCAGAAGGACTGTTACGGAAAGCAGAGTTCGTAGACTTGGTTGAAGAAGGATCTTACAGAAAGCAGAGTTTGAAGACTGAGGTGCAGAAGGACTGTAACAGAGAGCAGATTTGGAGACTGTGATGCAGAAGGACTGATACAGAACTCAGTGGTTGAAGACTAGGTTGCAGAAGGACCATTACAAAGTGCAGAAGTTGGAGAATGCGGTAAAGAAGGACTGTTACAGAGAGTAGAGATTGGAAATTGGGGAGCAGAAGGACTTTTTTAGAGAACAGAGGTTGGAGATGGGGTTGCAGCAGGACCGTTGAAGAAAGCAGAGGTTGGTGACTTGGTTGAAGAAGAAATGTTACAGAGAGCAGAGTTTGGAAACTGGGGTGCCGAAGGACCTTACAGAGAACAGAGGTTGGTTACTGGGGTGCAGAAGGAGTGTTAAGGAGAGGAGACATTGGAGACTGGGGTGCAGAAAAACTGTTACAGAGAGCAGAGTTTGAAGAGTGAGGTGCAGATGTATCGTTGAAGACAGCAGAAGTTGGAGACAGAGTTGCAGAAGAATCGTTGCAGAGAGCAGAGGAGGGAGACTGGGGTGCAGAATGACTGTTACAGAGAGAACAGGTTAAAGACTGGGGTGCAGAAAAAATGTTGCAGAAAGCAGAGGTTGGAGACTGTGATGCAGAAGGACTGTTGCAGAGAGCAGAGTTTGGAGACTAAGATAAAGAAGGACTGTTACACAGAGAAGACGTTGGAGATTGGGATGAAGAATTATGATACAGCGTGCTGAGGTGGGAACCTGGGGTGCAGAAAGACCTTAAAGAGAGCAGAGGTTGGAGGCTGGCGTGCAGAAGGAGTGTTTCAGAGAGTTTGGAAAGTTGGGTGCAGAATGCCTGCTACAGAGAGCAGAGGTTGAAGACTGGGTTGCAGAAGGACTGTTATAGAGAGCAGACTTTTGAGGCTGGGTTGAAGAAGGACTGTTATAGAGAGAAGAGTTTTGAAGCTTGGTTTCACATGGATCTTACAGAGAGCAGAGGTTGGTGACTAAGGTGCAGGACGACTGTTACAGAGAGCAGTGGTTGGAGACTGGAGTTCAGAAGGATCGCGCAGAGAGCAGAGGTTTCAGACTGAGTTGCAGAAGGACTGTTACAGAGAGCATAGGATTGAGACTGGGGTGCAGAAAGACGGTTACAGAGAGCAGAGTTTGGTGACTGAGGTGCAGAATGACTGTTACAGAAATCAGAGGTTGAAAATTGGGCTGCAGAGGGACCGTTACAGAGAGAAGAGGTTGTAGACTGCGGTATACAAAGACTGTTACAACGAGCAGAGGTTGGAGAATATGGTGCAGAAGGACTGATACAGAGAGCAGAGGTTGGAGACTGGGGTGCAGAAAGACTGTTACACAGAGCAGAGGTTGAAGACTGGGGTGCAGAAAGACTGTTACACAGAGCAGAGGTTGAAGACTGGGGTGTAGAAGGACTGTTGCAGACAGCAGAGACTGGAGACTTGGGTGCAGAAGGATTGATAAAGACAGCAGAGGTTGGAGTCTGGGGTCTAGAAAGACTGTAGCAGAGAGCAGGGGTTGGAGACTAAGGTGCAGAGGGACAGTTACACAGAGAACAGGTTGGAGATTGGGGTGCAGAAGGACTGATACATTAAAGCAAATGTTGGAGACTCGGGTGTATAAGTACCCTTACAGAGAGCAGAGGTTGGAGACTAAGGTGCAAAAGGACCATTGCAGAGAGCAGAGGTGGAGACAGAGGTGCAGAAGGATTGTTACAGAGAGCAGAGGTTGGAGACTGTGGTGCAGAAGGACTGTTGCAGATAGAAGATGTTGGAGAACGGGATGAAGAAGGTCTGTTGCAGAGAGCATAGTTAGAGAATTGAGTACAGCAGTAAGGTTGCAGAGTTCAGAGGTTGAAGACAGAGGTGCAGAAGGACTGTTACAGAGAGTAGAGGTTGGAAACCGTGGTTCAGAAAGACTTATACAGAAAGCAGATGTTTGAGACTGGGGTGCAGAAGGACCATTACAGATAGCTCAGGTTGGAGACTGCGGTACAGAAGGACTGTTACAGAGAGCAGAGGTTGGAGACTGGGAAGTAGAAGGACTGATGCAGAGAACAGATTTTGGAGACTGGGTTGTAGCAGGACCATTGAAGAAAGCATAGGTTGTAGACTGGGTTGGAGAAGAAATGTTACAAAGAGCAGAGTTTTGAAACTGGGGTGCAGAACGACCTTACAGAGAACAGAGGTTGGAGACTGCAGTGCAGTAGGAGTGTTGTGGAGAGGAGACGTTGGAGACTGGGGTGCAGAAGGACTGTTGCAGAGAGCAGATGTTGGAGACTGGGGTGCATAAGGATTGTTGCAGGGAGCAGAGGTTGGAGACAGGGGTGGAGAAGGACGGTTGCAGAGAGCAGAAGTTGGATTCTGAGGTGCAAAAGAATCGTTGAAGAGAGCAGAGGTGGAGACTGGGCTGAAGAAGGATCGTTAAAGAGATAAGAGGTGGGAGACTGCGGTGCAGAAGTACTGTTACAGAGAGAACAGGTTGGAGACTGGGGTGCAGAAGGAATGTTGCAGAAAGAAGAGGTTGGAGACTTGGGTGTAGAAAGACTGTTGCAGAGAGCAGAGGTTAAAGACTGAGATGCAGAAAGACTGTTACACAGAGCAGACGTTGGAGACTTGGGTGAAGAATTATGATACAGAAATCAGAGGTGTGAGACTGGGGTGCAGAAGGACCGTTTCAGAGAGCAGAGGTTGCAGACTGGCATGCAGAAGGACTGTTTCAGAGAGCAGAGTATGGAGACTGGGGTGCATAAGGCCTGCTACAGAGAGCAGAGGTTGGAGACTCGGTTGCAGGAGGACTGTTATAGAGAGCAGAGTTTTGAGGCTGGGTTGCAGAAGGATCTTACTGAGAGCAATGGTTGGTGACTGTGGTGCATGACGAATCTTACAGAGGACAGTGATTGGAGACTGGGGTGCAGAAGGATAATGCAGAGAGAAGAGGTATCAGACTGAGGTGCAGAAGGACTGTAACAGAGAGCAGAGTTTGGTGACTGAACTGCAGCAGAACTGTTACAGAGAGCAGAGTTTGGTGACTGAGGTGCAGAAGGACTGTTACAGAAAGCAGATTTTGGAAATTGGGGTACAGAGGGACCGTTACAGAGAGCAGAGGTTGTAGACTGCGGTATAGAAAGACTGTAAAAGAGAGCAGCGTTTGGAGTATCTAGTGCAGAAGGACTGTTACAGAGAGCAGAGGTTGGATACTGGGGTGCAGAAGGATTCTTACAGAGAGCAGAGGTCAGAGACTGGGGTGCAGAAGGACTGTTACACAGAGCAGAGGTTGAAGACTGGGGTCCAGAAGGACTGTTGCAGAGAGAAGAGGTTGGAGACTTGGGTAAAGAAGGACTGTTGCAGAGAGCAGAATTTGGAGACTGAGGTGCAGAAGGACTTTTGAGGAGAGGAGACGTTGGAGACTAGGGTGCAGAAGGATCGCTGCAGAGAACAGAGGTTGGAGACTGAGGTGCAAAAAGACTGCTACAGAGAGCAGAGGTTGGAGACTGGCGTGCAGAAGTCCTGTTATGGAGAGCAGAGTGTGGAGAAGGGTTCCAGAATGACTGTTACAGATCACAGAGTTTGGAGACTGGGTTTAAGAAGGATCTAACAAAGACCACATGTTGGGGATCTAGCTGCAGAAGGACTGTTATAGAGAGTAGTGGTTGGAGACTGAGGTGCAAAAGGATCATAGCAGAGAACAACGTTTTAAGACTGTGGTGCAGAAGGACTGCAGAAGAGACCACAAGTTCGAGACTGGTATGCAGAAGGACTGATGCAGAGAGCAGAGGTTGGAGACTGAGGTTCAGAATTATTGTTACAGAGAGCAGTGTTTCGAGACTGGGTTACAGAAGTTCTGTTACAGCGAGCAATATTTGGAGACTGGTGTGCAGAAGGATCTTGCAGAGATCAGAGGTTGGAGACTAGGGGCAGAAAAACTGTTGTAGAGAGCAGATGTTGGAGACTGGGGTCCAGAAGGATCCTTGCAGAGAGTATAGGTTGGAGACTGGGGTGCAGAACGCCTCTTACAGAGAGCAGAGTTTGGAGACTGGTGTGCACAAGGCCTTTTACAGAGAGCAGAGGATGGAGACTGGGGTGCAAAAGAACTTTTACAAAGAGCAGAGTTTGCAGACTGGGTTTCAGAATGGTCTTACATAGAGATGAGGTTGGAGACTCAGGTACAGAAGGACTGTTGCAGAGAGCAGACGTTGGAAACTGGGGTGCAGAAGGATCATTGGGGCGAGCAACGTAAAGAGACTGGGGTGTAGATGGACTTTTGCAGAGAGCAGAGGTTAAAGTCTGGGGTGTAGCAGTACTGTTTCAGAGAGCAGATGTTGGAGACTTGTGTGCAGAAGGACTGTTTCATAGAGCAGATACTGGAGACTGAGGTACAGTAGGACTGTTACAGATAGCAGAGTTTGGAGACTGGGCTGCAGTTGGATTATTGCAGAGATCAGAGTTCTCAGACTGAGGTACAGAAGAACTTTTGCAGAGAAAAGATGTTGGAGACTGGGGTTCACAAGGACTGTTGCAGAGAGCAGAGGTTGGAGACTGGTGTGCAGAAGGATCTTTGCAGAGAGCAGAGGTTGGAGAATGAGGTGCAGAAGGATCGTTGCAGAAAGCACAGGTTAAAGACTGGGGTTAAGAAGGAATGTTGTAGAGAGCAGTATTAGGAGTCTTGGGTGGAGAAGGACTGTTGCAGAAAGCAGAGGTTGGAGACTGGGGTGCAGAAGGACCGTTACAGAGGGCAATGTTTGGAGAATCCGGTACAGAAGGACAGTTACAGCAAGCAGAGGTGGGAGACTGGTGTGCAGAAAGATTTTACAGAGAGAAGATGTTGGAGACTGGGGTGCAAAAGGACTGTTGTAGAAAGCAAAGGATGGAGACTGGGGTGCAGAATATCATTGCAGAGAGTAGAAGTTGGAGACTGGGGTACTGAAGGCCTCGTACAGAGAGCAGAGTTTGGAGACTGGGATACAGAAGGCCTGTTACAAAGAGCAGAGTTGTAATACTGGGTTTCTGAAGGGTCTTACAAAGAGCAGAGTTTGGAGACTGAGCTACAGAAGGACTGTTACTAAGAGCAGAGTTTGGAGACTGCGTGCAGAAGGATTATTGCAGAGAGCAGAGATTTCAGACTGAGGTACAAAAGAACTGTTGCAGAGAGCAGATGTTGTAAACTGGGTTACGCAAGGACTGTTACAGCGAGCACAGGTATGAGACGGGGTGCAGAAGGATCGTTGCAGAGAGCAGAGGTTGGAGACTTGGGTGCAGATGGACTGACACAGAGAGCATAGTTTGGAGACTGGGGTGCAGAAGGTCTGTTACAGAGAGCAGCGGTTGGAGACTGGGGAAATGAAGGACTGATACAGAGAGCAGAGTTTGGAGACTAAGTTGCAGAAGGATCTTACAGAGAGCAGAGGTTGGAGACTGAGGTGCAGAAGGAAAGTTGCAGAGAGAATAGGTTGGAGACTGAGGTGCAGAAGGACTGTTTCAGAGAGCAGAGGTTTTAGACTGGGATGTAGAAGGACTGTTGCAGAGAGTAGACGTTGGTGATTGGGGTCCAGAAGGACTATAGCAGACTTGAAGACTAAGGTGCAGAAGTACAGTTACACAGAGCAGAGGTTGGAGACTGGGGTACAGAAAGACTGATACAGAAAGCAGAGGTTCGAGACTCAGATGCAGAAGTACCCTTAGAGAGAGCAGAGGTTGGAGAATGCAATACAGAACACCTGTTACAGAGAGCAGAGATTGGAGACTGGGGTTGAGAATGACTGTTGAAGAGAGCAGATGTTGGAGACTGGGGTGCAAAAGGACTGCTGCAGAGAGCAGAAGATGGAGAGTGGGGTGAAGAAGGACTGTGGTAGGGACCAGAGGATGCAGACTGAGTTGCAGAAAGACTCATGTAGGGAACATATGTTGGAGCCTGGTGTGCAGAAGGATCGTTTAGGCAAGCAGAGTATGGAGACCATGGTGTAGAAGGACTTTTGCAGAGAGCAGATGTTGGAGACTTGGGTGCAGAAGGACTGTTGCATAGAGCAGTGATTGGAGACTGAGGTACAGAAGGACTGTTACAGAGAGCAGAAGTTGGAGACTGGGGTGCAGATAGATTATTGCAGAGAGCAGAGATTTCGGACTGACATACAGAACAACTGTTGCAGGAAGCATATGTTGGAGACTTGGGTTCACAAGGACTGTTGCAGCTAGCAGAGGTTTGAGACTGGGGTTCAGAAGGATCGTTGCAGAGAGCAAAGGTTGGAGACTGAGGTGCAGAAGGATCGTTGCAGAGAGCGGAGGTTCGAGACTGGGGTGCAGAAGGATAGTTACAGAGAGTAGAGTTTGGAGACTGGGGTGCAGAAAGACTTTTACAGAGAGCACAGGTTGGAGACGTGGGTGAAGAAGGAATGTTGCGGAGAGCAGAGATTGGAGAATTGTTTGCAGAAGGACTGTTGCAGAAAGCAGAGGTTGGAGACTGAGGTGCAGAGGACTGTTGCAGAGAGCAGAGGTTAAAGACTGGTTTGCAGAAGGACTGTTATAGAGAGGACACGTTGGATACTGGGTTTCAGAAGGATCTTAAAGAGAAAAGAGTTTGGAGACTGAAGTTCAGAAGGACTGTTACAGAGAGCGGAGGTTGGAGACTGAGGTGCAGAAGGATCATTTCAGAGAGCAGAGGTTGGAGGCGGGGGTGCAGATGGACTTTTACAGAGAGCAATGGTTTGATACTGGGGTGCAGAAGGAATGTTGCAGAGAGCAGAGGTTGGAGACTGAGGTTGAGAATGACTGTTGCTGAGAGTAAGGTTGTAGATTGGTGTGCAGAAGGAATGTTGCAGAGAGCAGAGTTTTTAGACTGCAATGTAGAAGGATTGTTGCAGAGAGTAGAGTTTGGAAATTGGGGTCCAGAAGGAGTGTAGCAGAGAGCAGAGGTTGGAGAATAAGGTGCAGAAGTACAGTTACACAGAGCACAGTTTGGAGACTCGGGTGCAGAAAGACTGACACAGAAAGCAGAGGTTGGAGATTCGGGTGCAGAAGTACCCTTACCTAGAGCAGAGTTTGGAGAATGCAGTACAGATGTACTGTTACAGAGAGTAGAGGTTGGAGACTGGGGTGGAGAATTACTGTTGAAGAGAGCAGATGTTGGAGACTGGGGTGCAAAAGGAATGTTGCAGAGAGTAGAGGATGAAGACTGGGGTGCAGAAGGACTGTTGCAGAGAGCAGAGGTTTTACACTGGGATGTAGAAGGACTGTTGCAGAAAGTAGAGGTTGGAGATTAAGGTGCAGAAGGACACTTACAGAGAGCACAGGTTGCAGACTGGGGTTCAGAAGGACTGATAAAGAAAGCAGAGTTTGGAGACTCGGGTGCAAAAGTACCCTTACAGAGAGCAGAATTTGGAAAATGCAGTACAGAAGGACTATTACAGAGAGC
This sequence comes from Ictidomys tridecemlineatus, assembly GCF_052094955.1. Classification (NCBI taxonomy): domain Eukaryota; kingdom Metazoa; phylum Chordata; class Mammalia; order Rodentia; family Sciuridae; genus Ictidomys; species Ictidomys tridecemlineatus. Next base: position 831 of record NW_027521115.1, on the reverse strand, counting down.
AGAGTTTGAAGATTGGGGTGGAGAATGACTGTTGCAGAGAGCAGATGTTGGAGACTGGAGTGCAACAGGACTGTTGCAGAGAGCAGAGGATGGAGACTGTAGTGTAGAAGGACTGTTGCAGAGGCAGACGTTGCAGACTGAGTTGCAGAAAGACTGTTACAAAGGGCAGAGTTTGGAGACTGTGGTGCAAAACGACTGATACTGAAAGCAGATGTTGGGTACTGGGGTGCATAAGGACTCTAACGGAGAACAGAGGTTGCATAATGCAATACAGAAGGACCGTTACAGAGAGCAGAGGTTGGAGACTGGGTTGCAGAAGAACTGATGTAGAGAACATATGTTGGACACTGGGGTGCAGAAGTATCATTGGGGCGAGCAGAGAATGGAGACTGGAGTGTAGAAGAACTGTTGCAGAGAGCAGAGTTTGGAGACTGGGGTGCAGAAGGATCATTGGGTGAGCAGAGTATGGAGACTGGGGTGTAGAAGGACTGTTGCAGAGAGCATAGGTTAAAGACTGGGGTATCTAAGGAGTGTTTCAAAGAGCAGATGTTGGAGACTTGGGTGCAGAAGGACTGTTGCATAGAGCAGAGATTGGAGACTGAGGTACAGAAGGACTGGTACAGAGAGTAGAGGTTGGAGACTGGGGGTCATATGGATTATTGCAGAGAACAGAGTTTTCAGACTGAGGTACAGAAGAACTTTTGCAGAGAGCAGATGTTGGAGACTGGGGTTCACAAGGACTGTTGCAGAGAGCAGAGTTTTGAGACTGGGGTGCCAAAGGATCTTTGAAGAGAGCAGAGGTTGGAGACTGAGGTGCAGAAGGATCGTTGT